>NC_052951.1:35163801-35296301 GCF_013358895.1 Oreochromis aureus
TGGGCCGGGTCCTCCGAAGACGGACTCTGTATCCTTGTTCATCCAGTGATCACAGTTTATAAAAAGCTTCAGTATCAGCAGAGTGAACACATGTGTGCTTTTACACAGCTGTCAACAGAAACACGTCAAACACAGAACCAGAGCACATAGAGTGACTGTGATCAGCAGTCATGACTGTAGATGTTTGATGAACTCACCCAGCAGAGGCTGTTTGTCCGAGGAGTTTAGAGCTGCCATGTCTGTGAGCGTCACTGCTGAAGCTTCTCTGCTTTTCACCTGAGCAGGAGGAGCTGCTGCCTTTGAACACCTGAACAATCTGAGACAGAGATCAACATGAAGACACGCCTACTGTGTGTGTGTGTGTGTGTGTGATGGTATTTTACCTTTAGCTCTGACTCAGTCGGCCTCAGTTTCCTGTTCGTCCTGCACTGACATCAGTCTTTGTCGTCCCCCACAGACACACCTCCCATTTCCTCCTCCCAGCCACACTCAGCCTCCCCCACGTCCTGCAGCAGGGCATGATTCAAAAATTTTCCTTTTGTCCTCTTCTGTTCTTCTCAAACACATAGTTTGTCCCACATGTCCTCGTGCATGTGTGTTTGCACTTGTCCTGATGCACACAGATGGCTGAGTGATACACAGGTGATGGTCATTCTGTCCTCACTGTCCACTCTGACCACCCTGTGTTCACTGTCCACTCTAACCAATTTGTCCTCACTGACCACTCTGACCACCCTGTCTTAACTGTCCACTTTGTCCTCACTGTCCACTCTTTGAGGCTGTTTTGTATCATTTTCAGACCACAGCCAGTGAACCAAGGAAAACTCTCTCAAATCTCTGAGCTCAACGTGAGCGTTGTGCTTTCCCTCGTTCCTGGAACTGGCCCTGGCCTGCAACCACCATCAACACCGTCACCATGATGTTGATGGTGTTGTTCTGTCCTTTAGCTCCGGATCAGGTCCAGGCCTGTCCTGTGTGTGACTCAGATATCTGATCAGGATTATTTTCTCACCAAACACTGAGCAGTACTTCAGATTTATTAAATCAGATCATTCGTCCTTTAACGTTCGAGCTGGTCTCTGTGCTCTACTGTCAGACACTCACGGAGTTCACGTGAAGGTTGAGTGTGTGGGATTTGACCCTTTGTAAGGATGAGTGGGGCGGTCACAGCAGCACCGTCACAGAGAGGAAACGGCGTCTCTGCACTCTGACTGTGTGGAGGCCATCTTTGTTCAGCTGCAGGAGCGATGACCTCGAGCACAGATTACAGGTCCTTTCACACACACACGCACGCACACGCACGCACGCACACGCACGCACGCACACGCACGCACGCACGCACACACACACACAGTGTTTGGCAACAAACATGATTCACCATAAATAAAAGTTCTTCATAGAAACCATGAGAGTCACAGAACAGGAAGCCACTTACTTGGGTATAAAACTGCTCAGTTAATATAAAAACATAATGTTTGTTAAATATTCATTCTTGTTGCTCCAAAGAGTTTATTCTGATTCTGGAACCACTGACTGACACTGGTCTGTGAGGTCACTGTGCAGTTAATGAATGGTGAAATAAAAAAATGTCATATAGGCTTTTACAAGTCAACAAGGGCAGTTTTCAGGCCCCTCTTCTGTGGAACCAGCTTCCAGTTTGGATTCAGGAGACAGACACTATCTCTACTTTCAAGATTAGGCTTCAAACTTTCCTTTTTGCTAAAGCATATAGTTAGGGCTGGACCAGGTGACCCTGAATCCTCCCTTAGTTATGCTGCAATAGACGTAGGCTGCCGGGGATTCCCATGATGCATTGAGTTTTTCCTTTCCAGTCACCTTTCTCACTCACTATGTGTTAATAGACCTCTCTGCATCGAATCATATCTGTTATTAATCTCTGTCTCTCTTCCACAGCATGTCTTTATCCTGTCTTCCTTCTCTCACCCCAACCAATCACAGCAGATGGCCCCGCCCCTCCCTGAGCCTGGTTCTGCCGGAGGTTTCTTCCTGTTAAAAGGGAGTTTTTCCTTCCCACTGTCGCCAAAGTGCTTGCTCATAGGGGGTCACATGATTGTTGGGTTTTTCTCTGTACCTATGAAGCGCCTTGAGGTGACTTTTGTTGTGATTTGGCGCTATATAAATAAAATTGAATTGAATTGAATTGAATTAAATAACTTAAAATCTCTGGAATTAAATAATGGTACAGAAATAAGGCCTCATCTGTATAAGAAAAATGACCAGTACTGGGATGGTACGAGGGAAATTTCTTTTGCAGTTCGTCTGTAAAGCTGCAGTTGTGCTTTGGCATCTTTGAAACATCAACAGGCTGCTGCGTGCTGTCTGTCCCGTCTGTGAGGCAGAACAACAACAAAGCAGCAGCTCGGGGATGACGTCACACATATGGGTCCTCTGTAGGACAACCCGGGCATTTTCATCAATCTTGAAAATCGCACCGGACGCCCCGGACAGAACGTGAAAAGTGGACATGTCCGGTAAAAAGAGGTCAGTTCATCAAAGATTGATGTGGCGACTTTGACAAACTCAACATTTTTCTGCAGTTTTTGTTGCTCACAAACTGAAATGTTCATGTTATTTACTCTGATTCACTGCTTAAATCCACAGAGCAATAATGGAAACAGCCGGGTGTTTGAGCAGTGTGACATCGTCTATACAAATCTATATCTAACAACATCGTCAGCACAAAATGACCCTGAATTAATTCTTTGGTTTGTGGGGACGCACGCAGCAAATGAAGAAAGTCTAGCATAAGAACAGAAATAGGCTGAAAGGCATGTCAAAGGAGGAAGAACTGGTGAAAACAATAATGTCGGGTGATGTTAACAGCTGCTATCTCCAAAAGTTGATTCTGTTCATCTGGACGTAGCGTTTTGTGGGAGAAACGTTTCGTCACTCATCCAAGTGACTTCTTCAGTCTCAGCTGACTGCAGGTTTCCCCAAACCTTATAAACAGTACATTTGCATAATGACTGAAACCAGCCCACTGAAGGAACAATGGGCTGTGAGGTCAGTTTCTTAATCATAATTATGCAAATTCCCATGACCATTGATCAACAATCACTGACCAAAACCCACTGATCAAAGAACACTGATCAATGGCCATGAGTACCATTCACAGAGAGTTGGGGAATGGCTGCAATCACAGCATTGTAAGATGGTGACAGATGTACCCTTAGGCCCCCTCCTCGATTCAGAGATGGTCTTTCCCTTTTCACGTAAATGGCCTCCCACCCGTTCACTGTGACACGGACATCCTCCTTCAGGATACTTTGGTAGACGGCTGAATTTATGGTTCCATCTACCACAGCAAGTGTTCCAGATCCCGAGGCACCAAAACAGCCCAGACCATCACACTGCCAGCACCTGCTGGTATGATGTTCCTTTTCTGAAACGCTGTGTTACTTTTAGATGCCGGGACACATGCCCTCAGAAAAGTTCTGCTTTTGTCTCGTCAGTCCAGAGTATTTCCCCGGAGGTTTAGGGTTCATCCAGACATTTTCTGTTCTTCTTGGTCAGCAGTGATTTTCTCTTTAAACTCATGCAGGACATTTTTCTCCAGTTTCTTTATTATTGTTGTTAATGTTTTTCTGGGTTCTGATGAGTAATTTTGGTCGACCGGTCACTCCTGGGAAAGTTCACCTCCCTCTAAGTTTTCTCCCACTGTGGATCACTGGAGTCCCACAGCCTTAGAAATGTCCCAGTGACCCTTTCAGACTGATGATGTCACTGACTCTGGTGTTTCTTTAGGTCACAGCAGGATGTGTTGCTGTCTGAGATCTTTGGCCTGCTTCACTTTGTCACACAGGTTTAATTTAAGAGATTTCGTGATTCAGCAGGTCTGAGTGTGTTTAGTGAAACAAAACAAGTTTAATCAGTCATGATTTAGCAAGAGGGATGATGTTCCACACAGGACCAGGTAGGTTTGGATAAATCTGTTACTCATCATTTAAAAACTGTGTATCTTTGTCTAATGTTAAAGATTTTTTGGTTAGAAATATGCAAAAAACACCAGGAAATCAGGAAGGAGGCAAACCCTGTTTCACACCACTGTATGTAACAGACATCAGTCTTATTGTTGTACACTCCATCAGTACGAATGCTGCTCCATCATCATTTCTCTAAATTCCTTCAAAGTCATCGTTTCCATGACTCGAGCGTTTCTTTGTGCAGCCGTGATAAAAACTAAACAAATGATTTACTGACGTAAAATGAAGCTGACTCATGGTTCAGGATACAATCAAAGATCATCTCAGACGCTCCAGGTGGAGGAGGAGTGGTGGAGGTGGAGGAGGGAACAGTGAGTGTAGGTGATGATCCGTACAGGTGAGCGTGGAGGCAGGTTGGTGGGATGCTGTAAGAGTGACTCCGGCTGAACTTTGCTGTGTCACTCTTCAGTGAAACTTCAGGTGGATCCTAAAAGTGCTTCAAAGAAAGAGACGATCGCAGGCCTGGAGGTAAATGTGACAAACCTGACGTCCTCTTTCTGCTGATTTACAAACTGCAGTGTCGGTCACAGAGGTCGAAGGACAAACGACTTCACAGAACAAAGCAAACACCGAGACCATCACAGCCATCCAATTACAATAAACAGAGAGCCGCACATGTAAGCAACAAAGGTACTGACAACATAAATATGATGAAAGAATACCAAGAAACCTGCGATAGCATCTGTAAAACAAAGAAAGCCGACAGCAGGGGACACCAGGGTTAAATACTGAAGCCATGACACAGGATCCATTTTACTGTCACATGATCTGATCGTTTTCACAGTAGAAGTACTTCTTCCACATTTTTAAATCCATCACATGGATGTGAGCAAATTCCTCCCGAATGTCACGGTTATGAAATACGTTCTCCTCTCAGCTTTTCTCTGACCTCACTCGTCTGTGTCGACCTGTCTGCAGCCAACATGGAGTCGGTTAGCTGGCCTTGCGTGTGTTCCCCACGCCCTTCCTGAGGGGGCGCTGCTGCACAGAAGAAATAATAATGATGGATTGCATTTATATATTTAGACCCTCAAAGCGCTTTACAATTCCACTATTCATTCACTCTCACATTGACACACTGGTGGAGGCAGCTACAGTTGTAGCCACAGCTGCCCTGGGGCAGACTGACAGAGGCGAGGCTGCCATATCGCGCCATCGGTCCCTCTGGCCAACACCAGTAGGCGGTAGGTGAAGTGTCTTGCCCAAGGACACAACCACCAAGACTGTCTGAGCCAGGGCTCGAACCGGCGACCTTCCGATTACAAGACGAACTGCCAACTCTTGAGCCACGATCGCCCCCTCATCAGCACCACAGGGTGGGAACGTGGCCTCCTCCCCTTCAGGAGGCCACGGTCCCGCCCTGTGGTGCTGAGTCACCCTCCTCGTTTTCAGAGCGCTGGAGGCGGCGCCCGTACGTCACCGCTGTCTTCGGTGTTTTCAGTTGTGCTGACACAGAAAACAAACGTCTTGATTCAGCAGAATAACTTCCTGCTCATCGTGTGAGAGGTTTGTCACCGCGACCTTCAGCCTTGTTCTCAGGTTTCTGCAGCACCTCGCTCACCTGGAGGGAAAGAAGAAAGAAAGCAACCAATCAGAAACAAGCTGACTGCAGTGGAATCACGAAGAAGCTTTCAGCACACTGATTATTTAAACGTGGCACAAAAGTTATAGATACTGGAGGGGATCAGCTGAGCACTGACGAGTGGACACAGTCCTGTGTTTATAACATCAGCCAGAGCCTCATGTGTAATTCAAACCCTGCATTACTGTGTTTGCGCCCCACGCAGACCCCATCTGTCTGTAGCCGGTCACAGCCAACATCTCCCAGCAGCTGCTCACAGAAACCACACGCTCTGTGGAAAGCTAACGTAAGCTAATGCTAAAGCCTGTCAGACTGTCAGAGTGCAGCGGGTGGTGTGGAGGTGACTCCACCGTGGGGATGGAGGGGATGGACCGATGGTCTGACCCTCGAGGTCACGTGCTGGAAACCAAAGTGCAGTCAGAGAGCTGAAGCAGAGTTCGTCAGCACGCTTCATCCAGTCTGAGCTAATAATAATAATAATAATAATAATAATAATAATAATAATAATAACTTTATTTATAAAGCGCTTTCAAACAAAGTGCTGTACAACTAAAGAGATAAATAAAATAAAAGTGATACACAGCAATACAGGTAAAAGACAAAATACAAGTTAAAAACAATAAAAATTTAAAAACTAAAAGCCATAGAATTGAGACATGTAGGATAGGGTGAACAAATGTGTCTTCAACCTAGTTTTAAAAACCTCCACAGAGCATGCCTGCCGAATATCTTGAGGGAGGTTGTTCCACAGAAACGGGGCACGAAAAGAAAAAGCACGCTCTCCAACTGTCTTTTTTCTGGCTCTAGGAACTTTTAGAAGGCCAGAGTCCTGAGATCAGAGAGCACGGGATGGAACATAAAGGTGTAAAAGGTCGGAGAGGTATGAAGGTGCCAATCCGTTTAAAGCCTTGTAGGTGAGCAGCAGGACCTTAACATCTGCTCGAACCTGACAAGGTAGCCAAGAGATCTCAGCACAGGGTAATGTGCTCAAATTTCCCAGTCCTTGTTAAAATGCGAGCAGCTGCATTTTGCACCATCTGTAGACCTCTAAAACTTTTCTTTGGTAGGCCAGAAAGAAGAGCATTGCAATAATCAATACGTGAAGACACAAATGCATGGAGAAGAAGGCAGTCTTTGTTATCTCTTTTACATGAGACTCGAAAGAGAGCACCATGTCGAACCACACGCCCAAGTTTTTTACCTTGTTCCTGCAATTTATGACACTGTCATCAATTTTCAAGATGAAATTTTGGGACAAGTGCTGAAATCTGTGTGGCCCAATGACCATCAACTCTGTCTTATTAGTATTTAGGAGCAAGAAATTATCCGATAACCAGCCCTTAATTGCAGATAGACAAGATTCTAGTTTAGAGACTTCAGCACACTTTCCAAAGGTTAGAGGAACATAAAGCTGCAGGTCATCAGCGTAACACTGAAAGGTTACATTAAAAGAACGTAAAAGGACACCAAGAGGCAGCAGGTACATAGAAAACAGCAATGGTCCAAGTACGGAGCCCTGAGGGACCCCGTGCCTCACTGCACAGGTCTCAGAGAGATCATTTTTAAAACTAACAGTCTGAGACCTCCCAGACAGGTAAGATCTCAGCCACGATAAAACATTTCCTGTAACTCCAATAAAATGTTCAAGCCTATCCAATAAAATACAGTGATCCACAGTGTCAAACACAGCACTTAGATCCAGCAGTAATAAAACTGAAGTGCGATCGTTGTCTGCATTTACCAGCAGATCATTTACCACTTTTACTAAAGCGGTTTCTGTGGAGTGATTTGGTCTAAAAGCAGACTGAAATGCTTCAAACAGATTGTTTGCTGACAAATGCTCAGTGAGCTGCTTAAAAACCACTTTTTCAAAGACTTTAGATAAAAAAGACAGATGTGAGATGGGTCTATAGTTTGCAACCATGTCAACAACCAGTCCAGGCTTTTTCAAGATTGGCTCTACTGCAGCTGATTTAAAACATTCAGGGAAGACTCCAGTCATCAATGAAGCATTTAAAGAAACAGAATGTAGGGTCCTAATGCTGACCACAGTTCCTTTATAGCCCAGGCTGGTAAAGGATCCAAAGAACAGGTTGTACATCGAGCTGCTTTTACAACCTTGGTTAATCCAGACAGAGAAATAACCTTGAAGTCAGAGAACAGTTTATCAGCACCAGCAGGCAAAGCAGCCGAGTAGTCTAATGAACAGCCTGAGGAGGGAGTAATCTGATTTCTAAGTGTTTCAGCCCTGTCTCTGAAAAACGTAAGAAAGTCATGAACTGTCAAATTAGAACAGCAGAGAGTTGATTTACTCTCTGTAAGTTGCGACACTGTGTTGAATAAGAGTTTTGAGTTATGTTTATGACTCATGATGAGATTTGAGAAATAATTTGCTTTCGCTGCCGACATCGCTGATTGAAAGGAAGACAATGAGTCCTTCCAAGCCTGGAGAAATACTTGTAGTCTGGAAGATCTCTAGTGACGCTCTGCTTTTCTACAATTTCTTCTCAAGTTCAGGAGCTCCTCATTTAGCCAGGGCATAGGGTTCCTTTTTTGACCTTTTAACTTCTTTACAGGAGCAACAGAGTCCAGTAGTTCAAGAAGTGTATTATTAAGATTTGCAGTCAAGGTGTCCACACATAACTCCTGGGTAAAAATGGGGTCCAACACATCAGGTAGATGTAATTTAACTCCAAGCAATGCTTCGGGGCTAATATAACAAGATGATCTGAGGGGCAATTTCCCCCTCTCAGAAGCTGGAGATTTAGGGATTCAAATATCAAAAACACTGCTGACTGGTCTAGAATAGGTAAAACACAATTTTCAGTCATTGAGACATTCAGCCCGTAGCTCAAGACAAGGTCTATACCAGGGGTCTGCAACCTTTTACACCCAAAGAGCCACTTGGACCCGGTTTCCACGCAAAAGAAAACACTGGGAGCCGCAAATACTTTTTGACATCTAAAATGAAGATAACACTGTATATACTGTTTTTTATCTTTATGCTTTGTGTGAACAACTAAGGTGTGCTGCTTATGAAATCCATGAAGTGCTACAGAGAAAATTAAATTATATTTATGTAATCAACACATTTTGAACTCTTAAAGAAATATAACAAAAGGAAAGACACCCAGCTGAACTAAAATGATCCATGTAGCAAACAAAAACTGTTGTCAGCCGCCTCCCTTATATCGCCTTTGGGCTGTTGGAGCCTTGACCTGACTCTTAAAAAATAATTGGAAAAAAGCTCTATGCTGCTGAAAAATGAAAAATAGATATTTGCAAAATTCTGCCTAAATATGTATTTTACCTGGTTAATGCGTGCGGCGGGGTGTGGTCTGCAGCGCCGCTGCAGGCGGACGCACCTGAGCGACACCCGCAATCACGCCTCGCCGCCTTTACGTCTGCGCTTTCTGTGCTGTTGTGTTGTCGGGCTGTGAGCTGAAAAGCTACAGCCGGCTGTATGCGTACAGCAACCGTGTGTGAAAAGTGCTCAATAAAGAGATGCTGAAAAGCATGCTCATGGAAACATCGTCGGGTCTGCCGTGATTTGTTTACAATGGGACTTCTGCTCCTGAACCTCTGCGCACAGAGTCCGCAAATCGGGGCTATACGAAGTCAGTTTACTCACGGTGTTTGTCTTTAACATAGTTCACGGTGGAGAACAGCTGCTGACATAATGTGGATCCGAAGATCCATAATTGGCCTACCTGGGGTTGAAAGTCTCGATAAATGCACGGCGTTTCGGCGGGAATACCGGCTTCCGCAAGTGTGACGCTTATTTTGAGCAATGAAAAAATAATAGAATATAATTTTATTTTTATATTTCAAAATCACAATAATCTTCCAATTTAGAACTACGAGTTAAAAAGAACTAACATAAATAAAATACACTTCAGCTAAATACTTCTAATTTATTTGCCCAAACCAGGTGGAGCCGCACTATAAGGACTAAAGAGCCGCATGCGGCTCTGGAGCCGCAGGTTGCCGACCCCTGGTCTAGGGTGTGGCCCTTACGTGTTGGCCCAGACACAAATTGTGTGAAGTTTAAGGAATCGGTTACATTTAAGAAATCTTTGACCAGGGGTTTATCCTCACAACACAGATGAATATTAAAGTCACTATAAGAATCCTTTCATAGTGAGCGATAAAACATGTCAAGAAGTCTGAAAATTCCGAAATAAACAAGTCATTATATTTAGGTGGACAATAGATGACTATAATCAGAACCACGGGACAGCTTAAAGTCAGGAGTTGAGATTCAAATGAGGTAAAAACACCAGGACTTTGTATCTGTTTGTATTTAAAACAGTCTTTGGTGATAGAGGCTACCCCGCCTCCCACACAACCTGGGGGAGCTGAAGAAGCTGGCATCGGTGGAGCAAAGTTCCAGCAAGGTGCCACGTCACCAGCGCGCAGCCATGTCTCCGTTAGGAGCATGACGTCCAGCTTATGAGTACCAAAAAGTCCCGAAGAACATGAGTTTTACTTTGATACAGATCTTGCGTTTAAGAGAGCTAATTTAACTCTCTGTCCATCCGTGGTAGCAGGCAGTAATTGTAGGTTGTTCATATTTGCTCAACCTCCCCTCATATCCCGTCGGCATGGCGACCAATAAAGCAGCCTCGGGTGAGCGTGCTCCAATGACGTCGGGTAAACAGGAAGAAGGCAACGCTGTTTGAGGCCAAAATAAAGTCCTAAACAGGGTCACTGATGGTAAGGACCCACCGCATCCTAGTTCTGACCCCAACACGCTTCCCAGAGCGCGTGCCGCACATTCGTCCACTTCTCCAGAGCTTCCGTTTCGAAGGATTCCAGAGGGGATCACGGCGATGCAGTTCCTCTGGTAGCAGCGCCAGAGGCGGCGGGAGTCCTCCACATCGCTCGCTACCGCTGGGGAGCTTCAGTAGTGAGTCACGGATATTAAGCAGCGTCTGTCGCTCATACACCAACAGGGAGTGGGTTTTTAAAACTAGCAGGGACACCACTAAGAACACAAAACATAAACATTACAGAACCGAGAGACGCCGTGCCATGACACCCGGCGCCATCTTCTTACAAACAAATAACAGCATATCTGGAGCTGATGTGTTGGTGTTCCTCATCAGAGCTACGCTCAGACGATGAAGGGTCTTTGGTGGCTCAACCCAAGGGATCGGTGCTGCTAACGTCTCTGTGGGAGGGCCGAGCTCAGCTTTACACTGACTGTGAAATATGAGACATCATCACTCAGTGCTGACCAGTGTTGGTCAAGTTACTTGAAAAAAGTAATCAGTAACTAATTACTGATTACTTCTCCAAAAAAGTAATCCCGTTACTTTACTGATTACTTATTTTCAAAAGTAATTAATTACTTAGTTACCTAGTTACTTTTTAAAAACACGATTTACAACCTGAATAGGTGATAAAACGATAGATCTTTCAGCCCAATTCTACTTTTTCTGCATAATCCATCAAACAAAATGTAATCAAATGGAAAAGTCTCTTTTTAAAACTTGTTTTATTAGTTTTAATCTTTTAACTTTATGCATCAAGCAAAAATTAAATTATATGCAACATTCTCTGACTGGAAGAAATGTGTTTAACATTTAAACCTATTTTCTGCACATTCCAGCACATAAAATAAAATATTTTTTTGTGTTTACACTCAGACTTTCAAATAGATGCAAGTAAAACACAGCAGAAAATAAATAAAATCAAAGACTAGCGGTCCTGTTGCTCTATTTTCACCTGTAAAGCAGGACTTGGTTAGACGGAGGTTTACCCTGGTGCAGGTGTGCCGCAGCGGTCAGTGGAAGAATCCGCGAGTTTCTCTGTGAGTTTCCCATTACAGTCGTAGCGCACTCGCTGCTTGCTTGGAAGTTTAGGGGTTTTTTTCGCTGTAAAAAGAAGTTTTCTTCCCACGCACAGCGGACACTAATGTTTTTGTCACTTTTTATGGAATCTAACTCAAAGTAAGGTCAGTACTTCCACGCTTTAAACGCTGCACGCTCATACTCTCTCCGCACTCGATATATTATCCATTGTTGATCTGCACACAGCTGTTGTCACGAACGTCGCACCGCCTTACGCCACTGTCATGAGACATTCTCGCAAAAAATCACGGTTTTAGTAACGCAGTAACGCAGCGTTCCTACGGGAAAGTAACGGTAATCTAATTACCGTTTTTGCAATAGTAATCCCTTACTTTACTCGTTACTTGAAAAAAGTAATCCCATCTCTGGTGCTGACTTCACTGATGCTTCCACAACTGGATCACCACCAGTTCATTCAATCATATTAGTTTTTATAATAATAATAATGGATTGGATTTCATATAGCGCTTTACAATGCAATTAATAGTTTTGTAAAAATAATGTTTTGAAAAAGACGTGGACGTGATTTCATTATTGTGATTATTAAAAGTGTAAAAAAAAACACGAGAAACCAACATCTGCAAACGAAACCAAATAAACGATGGTACTGAGAAATGAAACTGAAGATATCCTGTTTCTATTTAATACTATTTTATTATTTAATTTGAATTTTATTTTAATTTAATTCCAAACAAACATGGTTAGTACAAACGTCATCCAAGGAGCTGCTTCTTACTTTGAGAACATTTCAGAGCGTTCTGACAAACCGTCCTACTGCCCAAAGTTTATGCACATTTCTGCTGACACACAATCAGTAAGCATACATTTAAATAGGTAGGACGGTTTGTCACTTGTTTGTAGACACAGTCTGCATGCCAAGGTTCTTGAAGTTATACACCTGTCAGCATGACTGGAGTACCTGACTATATAAACTCTGACAATGAACTCACTCCATTAGACTGACAGCATATATTTACTGAACATATTTACAGATACATATAGTACACAAAGAGAAAGGAGGGGAAAGAAACAGTATTCATAATCAATGATGCACATTTTTGACAAAACTACTTGAACTGGCTGCTGCCATATTGAGCACATCTGAAATGAACCTGAACGGGGGGTTACAGTCTATGTGAGTGTGTTAGCTAACATTATAAACATCATCTGAGAATAATGACCATTATGCATTCATCGTGTTCATTTTGTTTTACCATTTCAGTCATACTGGACTCAGCATCGCCTTCCAGTATGGAACAAACCACACAATGGTTGTCAGCAGTACCTGGAACACTGGTGTTAAACCAAACAGGGATGTTTTTATTTAAAACTACTTATTGTAATAGAAAGGACATGACTGAACTTACCTCGACATTCTAGCAGTTCCCAACCAATTTGTTCCCACTTCTGGAGTGGACGGCACCTTAGTGACCTCTCCACTCACACAGTCGTGTTCGGCAATTGTAACTTATTATCTTAATTCTGGTTAGCCATAATTAAATGCAACTGCTTATTAAGTATTAAGTACTAAGTACCTTCAACACTAAAACTCCACGACTGCTGGAGTCCTGCTGCTTATTGTGTGGAAGAGTCTGCATTTTCCACTCCACTCAGGAGTCTTACTTCCCTTTCATCCTCAGGAAATTCATATTAAAAAATCAAAGTTTTTAATCTAGACAGCTCTAGAAAAAAAGTTATCATGGTATGACGAATACCTCCAGTTATGCATAATTTTCCTTTCATATAAACCTTCATCTCTGAGGGCAGCAGTCCAGATTTTGACAACTGAAAATAAAAGTTGTATTTAAAAAAAACATTTTCAAAACAAAAGTATGCTGCTTAAAAAAAATAAAACAAATAAAAAAAATCACATGAAGTGTGAACATGTACCACAAGGATCCAGTGTGCACCGAAGCTCAGAGGGAACAAAAAATGTCCTCAGCCGGAAACATCTGTGCAATATTTTTAAGCAAGTTTATAAAGGTTTAGATTCATTCATGTAACATGTGCTTTAGAACATCTGCATTACCTTGCTGACAAATTTAAACTTTCCAGAAAACAGTGAGGTTGCAACAAAGCGAGATAACTAATATACACAGGCTTCTAAAAATGCAAGAGTTTAAACATTTTGTTAATATTTTTTCATGAAATAACCGGGCATACACACAGTCGCGCTCAAAAGTTTACATACGCTTGTAAAGAACGTAATATAATGGCTCTACTGAGTGTCCCATTATTTCTACAACTCTGATTTTTCTCTGATAGAGTGATTGGAACAGATACTTCTTTGTCACAAAAAACATTCATGAAGTTTGGTTCTTTTATGACTTAATTATGGGTTAACAGACGTTCTCTATTGTGGCTCCAAAGCTTTGGAATAATCTTCGTCTTCACGTTAGGCAATCGACATCAGTTTTTATTTGCTATTTTATTCGCTGGCCTTTGACTCGGTAGTTAACTGACTTGTATTTACTTATATTTTATTGTTATTACTTTATTATTTTATCATATTTATTATTTTTATTGTATCTCTTATATTTCTGTTGTTCAGCATTCTGGTCAGCCTTCTGTGTTTTTAAAGTGCTATATAAATAAACTATGATGATGATGATATTTCTTTATCTAAAGTTTTTTCCCGTTCCAGATCTCTTTTCTTAACTTTTGTCGCATATGCAATTATCTTTCCTCTTATATATGTTTAGACGCTTCCCAAACTGTGGCTACTTTATCTGTGGAGCTGAAGCGAGATCGGTCAACTGTAGACCAGACAACAAACGACGGAGGCCCAGAAAAGTACAATCAAACGATGAGTTTATTGACAACGGAGAACAACCGTCAGCATATGGCTTATTTGCTCTGACAAAAATACACTGAGTTCTGGTTTTATAGCATAGAGGATCACACCCCCACATACACGTCAATACAGGTCAAAAATACATTATGTCCAGTCATTGTTTACAGACAAGGGTACATCTTGTACATCTCTAATAACTATAAACCGACATATAACTTTCTCTTTGATAACACCTTCCTTTTAAGGTAATAACTTCAAGCTTCAGGGCCTCTAAGGGCTAATAATGGACCCTCGTCCTCAATCACTAAGTAGACTGAATTGGCGCAGGTCTCAAATAAGAAGCAGAAGACACTTGGGCCTTCGCTCAGGCCTGCTACTAGATTTATGTGTATTGTAAGCATGCATGCAATTAACCTGCTATGTTCTCATCTTCCCTCAACATGTATCACCTGGACACTCTCACCAGTGAAGCTTAAAACCCTCTTGGATAGAACATCAACTCTAAACAAGCACAGTTATGCATTGTGTATAGAATGAACTCAACCTGTGAATAGAATGAATGTGATGACAAACATATTCAATGCAATATGAACCCTGTAAACAATATTACTGATAAAATAATACTGTAGAACATGTTATTAATGCATTTATCATAAGGCAGAGTATATGGCAGCAATAAAAGAATCTCTAAATCCCAACATTCCCTCTTTTGACATTCCATCAAGGAATGTCACCATACCTCATGTTGTATCACTCCCTGGCCCACTCTATGTGTTCTAAGTTCATCTGGTAGATGACCTCAACCCAGCCAGGGTTAGGAACCCTCGCCACTACTTTTACCAACAATCCTCTGACACAAGGAATGATACAACAACTAGCGATGACCAGTATTCCCAAAAGTACAGTCAAAGAAAACATCACTGACATAGCCACACCTTTCCATTGTCCAAACACAGATGTCATCCAGGACGCCAGCAGATTTTCGATACCTGAGTGCTCATGCATGGTTTTAGACAATTCGATTTTGCTCTCCGTCAGTGAACTCGGACCCAATTGTTCTGCGAACCCCATCATGGCGTCCCTGGTTTGGTTAGAGAGTCTCAGCAGATTCCAATGAACATAGTTACTTTCAAATTCTACCACTATCAGATTTACCAGCTTGTACTCATCTGGAACTCTCCTGGGCACTCCAATAGAGTCTATCCAGGTCGGAGAGTTTAACCTAGGGTCATATGCATGTGTACCCTGGGTCCCTCTTTCGGCCAAAATATGTCTCTTACCTCTGGCGGCTAAGGTACGTGTGTTGTGTTGTGGAATAGCCTTTACCTGCCTAACTGAAGCACAGGCAACACAGTCAGATACATGTTGTTCTCTAGCATTTTGAGCCACCCAATCAAGCCAGAGGTTACTGTCCTTGAAACCGGTGGCACGCTTTATCAAATCCTTAGGCTTCAGTCTAGAGTAATCTGTCGTCAGAAGTAATCTCTCTTTTGGTTCCTGTTCCTTTTGAGCTACTGTTCTCGAAGTTACCATCTGATCAGTCAGAATGGTGATTAAGCTTTCTGAGCGGCTTAGACTTTGCATCAACTAAATTTGCCCTAAGCATATCATGGGGTGATTGCAGACCCATACATCATACGCTCTCCAGCTACTACTAGCTCCTGTACACTTAATAACGCCACACAAATCAAATGTGAATGAGCGGGTAGACCCTTTACCATAATTCAACTCTATGCCATTATTCATGCTGAGACACTCATCACCTTTACCTGACACCTCGCGCTTTTGTCTTTTTACCGATCCTGTTTTAGCAACTACAGTCTCAGGAAGTGCTGGGCTGGACTGGCCTCCGTGTTCAGACAAGTGGTCCAGAGTGCCCTGCAAAATATAGACAATAAACAACACAGCCATCATTAATATCATTGCATACAATAAACATGTAGTTGTAAGGAACATTCTAATCAGTTTTCTCATTACGTGTCTCTGACTCGTGTGTTTGCATCATGTTATATAAACTTTATATCCTGGAATGAAACTCCCCTGCTTTTGTGGAGTCCTCAACTTGTCACCGCTCCTTTCTGCTGGCGTGACGACCTTCTGCGCTGCTCCTCTTCTCTCTTCGGCCTCCCAGGTGGACTACTGGTTGGCCCGTTGCACAGGTGAGACGATTTATTTTGCCTCTGCTCGTTATCGTTGACACCTGGGTTAGTTAAAGACGAGTTTTCCTCTAGCAAGCTCTCATGTGCTGGCGCACACTGCGACCAATGATACCAGGCATTGCCTTTCCCTTTTAGTTGACCTGCTATAGTTGTTCTGGCAACGACCTCATAAGGACCAGTCCAGCGTGGCTCCTTCCACTGCTGGAGTTCCTCGTGGGCTCAAATTCAGTTCCTTGTTTGCAGACTATAGCATAGCCTGCTTTCGATCCTTCTTCATCACGATGACAGCAGCCATCTATGAACCAATCCTCAGCTCCAGGGATAGGTTCTGCTTTTAAATCTTCCCTGACTTTCCTTCAACTTCTGCTTTCTTAGTACAATCATGAGGTTCTCCTGATCCCATTAAATCTGCCATATTGATTCCTTCATGTGTAAATGTCAGATTTGGAGCATCTAAAACTTTACTCAGTCTCTGTTGTGCTAATGATGTCATAGTTGAACGCCTGCGAGTTCACATATGCCACCACACTATGTGTAGTCAGAACTTTTAGTGGGTGTTCTCTCACTACATGTGCTGTTTTCTATATTATTTTGGCAACCCCTGCTGCATGCTGTGCGCATGTAGGGTGCCTTGCTTCTGTTGGACTCCACCTTATGCTGACATACATAAGTACCTGTCTTTCTTTATTCAATCGTCTTCCGGGGGTGAGAGACCTCTGCACAGCTCAAACGCCAGTTGCAAGAGCTCTCTAACATTAGAATCATCAGCTGTGACTTATATGGTGTTATTTCGGTACTTTACACGTCACACAGGCTTGAACGTTGTTTATATGGGGAGTTCCTCTTTTTGTGTCTATATCTATTAATATGCCTTGTGCACTAAAACTTCCTGTTTTTCAGTCTGGCTGAGCTCTTGTTTGTAAGTCAAAGGTGGCCTTGCTCTACAAGCCTTCATTATTAAAGTACATAAAACAGGATAATGAGCAGATACACATTAAAAAGTATTTCTTTTATTCCTAACACCAGTCCCCCTTTTTCATTTTTCACTTGAGAAATGAACTAATTCCTAATTTATCACATTAAGTTTACTTCAATACAATTCAATTGAATTTTATTTATATAGCGCTAAATCACAACAAAAATTGGCTCCAGGCGCTTCATAGATACAGAGAAAAACCCAACAATCTTGTGACCCCTTATGAGCAAGCACTTTGGCGACAGTGGGAAGGAAAAACTCCCTTTTAACAGGAAGAAACCTCCAGCAGAACCAGGCTCAGGTACGGGCAGCCATCTGCTGCGACCGCTCGGCGTGAGCCAACAGAGGCTTTGAAGAGAGAGACCTAATATTTAATAATCCACATTTCACTGTTTTATTCTTCGGTTCAGATGTGGATTCTGTATTGTTCTTGCTTTGTTACTATTGATGTTTAAGTTGTTTTATTGCTAGATTTGGTTTGTTGCTGTCTGTTTGGGAGCTGACATAGTCTCTATGGATAAGGGTCTTTGGCAGGGTAGCATCAGGAGAGAAGCTCCAGAGAGGCATGTTCCTGTTAAAGCTAAAATATAACAAAAGAAATTATGCTAAACAAACAAAACCTTTCAATTCCCCAACCCTATCTGTCTCCTCAACGGGTTGTATGTTTTCAATGTTTAAAATAAATCAAACAAATAACTTGAGCTGTGTGACAGCACCTTGCGTTTACGCCAGGCTGTGAGCTGCCCTAAATCTACTTGCTACACCCCCTTTTCACCTAGTTTAATTTTTTTTTTTCAATCCTAATTTAAACTATTCCTGACTTCCCTCAGTGCACACTGTAAAGTGTAAAAGATACAATTAGCTTTCTCCTGGTAAAAGGTCCTACATTATTTTCTCGACCTTTGGAAACATCCTCTATCGAGTTAACCCATTTCATTTTTCAAACTTAGGCCTGATTTCTTCGCCCCCTTTAACGGGTAGCGCATATCCGGTCTGAACACTGTGTTTGGGCAATTTACGAATTGTTGCAGGATTTCTATGTTATGTAAAGTTCCTCTCATCCCTTTTATGCTTCCATTATAACCTATGTCTAACAAGCTTTTGATCTTCTTTGTAATATAAACAACTAGGTGTATTTGTGCTCTGTTCTTCTCCTTTCTCTGGTTGGTTCCGTTCGATCTCAGGCTTCCAGGATTCTTGCCACCCCTGTGGTCGCTGTGGTCCTGAACTCTTCTCCTGTAAAGGATAGAAAACAAACAGCCTCTCTCTGCTACACCTCACTAATCTACTATATTCATCTAAGGTTCCTTTAATCATTCAAAGTTGTTTCACCATATCATGTTCTGGGCTCTGTCCTCTATATTAACTTTACTTAATCTCCATGCCCTTCATGTGTGTGAGCAACACTTTTAGTTTTATTAAACACGCCCAGGGTAAGATATAAACCATCACCATCTGAGCATAGAAACAGATCAAAAGAACCACAAAACAATTTCTATATCTAAATTATCAAAACCCCAAACGTCATAAAACGATCCTAAAACCCATTTCAAATTAAACCTTAAATCCTGTAACTCCCCCTTTTGTGACACATCTTATGTGTTACAAACTCAAAATCCTTCACTCGAGCTTAGGAGATTAAAAGAAAAAGGTTAGTCATATCATATTAGATATTCATGCTCCAGCCCTTCAAACCTGTGTTTAAGGAATGAAATCAAATTAATCATTATGTCAAATCTTTTCTTGGCTCCATCCCCAGCCTGCATCCTTGGAACTTCCTAGAAACAAAAACCTGTGTGTTAACCAGAACTTCACATTTCATACTCAGTTTTTTCCCACTTATGATCCAACCTGTGTTATAAGAAAGAAAACTTAAAACAGAAAAGTTATCAGTCATGTGTCTAACCTTAGTCCAGTCTTTATCTCAGTGTCCAGTCGGTCCAACCTATGGTCTGCCTCGTCCGTCCAGTCACCATCCATTTACACACATTCACTCACATGCATTAACATCAGGTATTGCTGACAGTGGAGACTATCTCGCAAATATTCAGTCTTCACTCTCAGCAACATCAACTCATTTATTTGTTTTACTTTGTTTTTAAGAAAATAGTTCTTTCTGCTTTTAGACTGGATTGGCTCGCGGCAATCCTTTTAGACAGAGAGTTAGCCTTCTCCTCTGCCTATTGTAATCTGGAGAAGGTCACCGAGAATTTTCAGCGCTGTTATCCACTCTTTTGCAGGCCTGCTTAGAACAAAAATGAGAAGAAGAGAGCTGATTATTAGCTCATCAAAACACAAAACAAAATCACCTGACAGGTTTTTCTAAGTGCACTGTTACAAAAATGATGGACCCCCTTAGACATGTGCATGTTTGATAAAACTCCCTCTATTAAAATAAGAAAACAACACAAATCTAACCGATAGAAGTAACCCATCACTACAACAACAACCTCAACAATCTTAAACACAGAACATTTTGCCACAAGTTCTTCAAGGTCCTGACACTCTCAGGTCAACTTAACATAATTTCACCTGCTCAAAACACAGAAAATCTCGTTAAACACCACACAACTTGCACACCATCAACACTAAATTCTAAATTTTCTCTTCTGAAAACTTACTACACACTAAGCGAGTTGGACAACATGATAAACAGACTCCTATGCTAAACCTGCTATCTGATCTTCATGAGCTCTTTTGTATTCTAAGGTTAACGCATTTTCTATTTGTGTGTGTGATTGTGTATATGTTTCTTTTCGTGGTTTTTCAGACTCCCTCACAAGGTTCCACTTAAACAGTCAGTTTTTCTCTTTCCCAAATTTGATCTCCCTCCTTAAATAACAACATTCCTTGTCCTCAGCCAGAAGTTAAAGCTTGATTTTCAGGTTCAGGGAACAATTCACCCTGAAAGACAGTGAGTGTCTCCCCTCTTTGGCTCATCACTCGTCATTGTTAATGACGTTTCCCCCTCTGCCCCAGCGGCTTTACCCTTGTAGTCCCGTCTCCTCCAGTGAGTCCAAGCTCACTTAGGGACCTAGGTTCAAGCAATCGTGACTGCGCCTTGCCTTAGGTTGTCCCAGGGTTTCGAGGTGGGATCTTACCCGTCATGGGCTGTCCAGCCTTCCATGCTTCGCCTGATACGGGGGCCAAGTGGGCACGGGTGCTATGAGGTGAGGGGACACACTGACTCTGGAAATCAAAGGAGTGTAAGCTGCTTTCTTCATTTCATCAGTATATTAAGCTATCTCACTTCTTGATTTTTCCCAACATTTCACCTGTAACAATTTGTGTACGTGTGTTTTCTATTCATTAATGTAATTGTTAGTTCATGTATTTATTTTCTCAGTCTTTCTTTTTCTAAAACATGTAATTAATATATTTTATTACTTTTTCTTAAGACATTCAGTCTCTAATTCCTCTGTTTTCATGCTGCAACGTCTCTCCCCAGCTATAATCAGACTTCCTGTTTGGACGACACACACTCTCTCAGGCCTCCTCTATTCACGCACTCTCCTATGAGTTATTATTACTTATTTATTATTTTGTACAAATCACACAGAATCATTCAAATCAAGTACTCACAACATTCACACACTTAGAAGCACTCAAAATACGCTTTCCTAAGAGTATTTTATCAAACCTGCTTGCTTAGAATCAGAAAGAGCAAGTAGACAACACTCAGTGCGTCTGTCCTCTTAAAAAGAAGAGAAATAAACACATATGGGACAATTCTCCCCATCTTAGACGAAATGTGACCTTAAATGTCCGTTTCCAAGTCATGTTCTTCTCTACACACGACTCTTGGCCTCCAGGGCATAAAACTTTAAACCTAAGTTTTTACTTTTACCAGAACTAGTACTTTACCAGAACCCTCATACGTGCAATAAGACTGCTATATGTGCAATTCTTTCTTTGACAAAGTTGTATTTTGTATTTTCTTACTCAGCTGTATATAGTATTGGTATTCTATTTTATTCTATTCTACTTTATTTTATTGCATTCCAGTGTTTTCTAATTTCTGCTGCATAACTTTGCACTTTTGCTTTAACAAAACAAATTTCCCAGCTGTGGGACTAATAAAGGTCATCTTTATCTTTAACTAGCCCTAACCTAAATCCTGTCTCATCCACTGCTGAAATTCTAGTTCAATGAACACGTGTTGCAGTTTAAAATTAAGAGAGGAAATAACTCACACCCAAGTACTGTGTGTGTGTGTGTTAATGTCTGTGTCCCTTTAAATGAAAAAGGTGAACACATGTGGTGAGTTTTCCTCAATTTACACAAAATATGACATGAAATATCCTTTTCTAATTCCTGTTCTTCTTTAAACACCATGAATGACCTCCAGGTCATAACCTTTGGACTTATAACTCTGATATAAGTCCACACAGCGCACCAAGCACAGAGAAAATTCAACCTCAGTGCTTCAGAATTCTCCTCAAAATTCAGAAACTGTTTCTGTCATTTATCTGCCCAAGAACTTCATCATATGGACCTCGCCGGGTCCAGTAATCTTCAGCACACGTATCTCACTGCAGCCAGTGAAGATTTAAAAACAGTTTATTGTCTCAGTTTACCCAGTATTAACTTATCATGTGGACCGCAGCCGATCCATACATCTCAACACAATCGTGTGTTCACCTTTACACAACTTATTCTTTACTTGTATCACAACACATCTAGTAATATCATCAGAATTACTTCAACATGGTAAACATTGATTTTCCTTTAAAATCAACTTACCCTTAAAACTCAAGATCACAGCTGACTCGATTCTCTGAAATCCTGAGTCAGTTAAAACACCTGCTCAACTCACGGTGTTCTTTTCTCGGACCCTTCGTCCGAGCTCACTCTTTACCCGGCATCTCCCCCAGATTGTTACGAGATCTTCATAAACCCAAAAGTAAGCATATTATTTCCCTAATCAAAAGTGAAGCCGTTCCTCACACAGTAATTCTTCATCCAACAGCCTTTGTGTTTTGAAACTAAAAGAGGAAGGAACTGCGCCCAATTTTAAACTGTGCATGTTGTCACTGAACAACACACACACAGACACAGACCCAGGGCAATTCTTCCTGGATCATTTATCAACGTTCGAACAAACACAGTCCGCATTGATTATTTTCTGGACCTCAGCAGATCCACCAAAATTCATATAAATATATCAGCCATTAACCAATTTATTTCTTTTCCTCAGACCACGCCGGATCTGTTAATATCAACAACACTGCACACTCAGAATTGTGCAGCTGATTCTTCCGTCAGACCGCCGGATCTGTTACTTCAGCACAATAAA
This sequence comes from Oreochromis aureus, assembly GCF_013358895.1. Taxonomy (NCBI): domain Eukaryota; kingdom Metazoa; phylum Chordata; class Actinopteri; order Cichliformes; family Cichlidae; genus Oreochromis; species Oreochromis aureus. The sequence goes on from NC_052951.1 coordinate 35,186,468, forward strand.
CACTGATTTTCCTTCAAAATCAGTTTACCAAAAGCCACAAAACCATTTCTGACTCGATTTTCTGAACTTCTGTGTCACTTAAACATCCTGACAGCACCAGGTGTTTTCTATCGGACTTCCTCGTCCGAACTTAATCCTTTACTTACAAATGAGCGTCTCCCAAAATGATCCTCTTGATCATTAGCTATTCACCGAGCCCACAACTCTCGGCAACACCACCTGACATATGCCCACCGGAGCTCCTCTTTGAAGTCTCAAAAGGTACAGGAGTTTGACACTTATTAAACCATAAGCTGACCAATAACTCTTATATTCTTCTATTCTTAAACATGCATTGGTCTCTTTTTCTCTTTACCATGAAATACCATATAACCTTTTAACTCAGTACTGTCTGTTCCTCAAAGTTTCATTATCCTTGCTTCAAAGCTTCTCATTACTTCAAAGTTACTCATTCATTACTTGATGTTTTACTTTATTCTCGAGAATTCAGTTTTACCCCTACTGCGCCAATTTAGTAGTTAAGATCATCTACTCAGCGAACAGATAATTTAGAATTCAGTCAATTTGCACAAATTTGCTTATTGAACAGGTTTGTGCGTACCTTTTAATCTTTTTTAGACCGGTCCTCTGTTCACCTCATATCAGATCCAACCTTGGCCACATTAGTTCTCTCTGATTTAATCTAGAAACTTCACGGTCTGCCGTACACAGAATCTCTTTTCCTTTTCTTTAACAAGAGATACTCAAAAATTCTGCACATTCTCTCCACTCAGGAGGAGGCTCACAGCTTTATTTATTACTCTGTTTCTGGTTGGATTAAAATAACTCTTATATTAGAATCACCCTGTCCAGTGATACTGTATTTCAAAATCACCAAAGGCACGCTCACAAAACAGGAAAATGCTTCAGCAGCCTTAATGGGATCCCGTGGGCCTCTCACTGTCTATTTCAAGCACCTATAATGAAACAACGGCACAATGAGCATGCCTTTTTATCTACCCCTCATTTAATCAATGTATCTATTCTTTGTTAAAATTAAAAGGGGAAGTGACCGCACCCAAATTTTAACTGCGCACTTTTCCCCAGCAAAAAGAACGGAAAAGAGACTTTTACAGCCCTCTCACACACAGCCTGCAGCCGGCTGGCACTTAAATCATTGCAGAGAGTTTCTTACGTCACGGTTTCCAGCTGTATGAGTGGGTCCCTACAACCCGGATATACACACCGCTGCTCGTCTTTAAGAGACGTCAACAGGTCTGCAAATTCTCCAGGAATATCACAAAAACACAGCTTTTTCTCGCCCACGCATGGTCCACAAATTTTCACTGACCACGGCGGGTCCACAAATTTTTCACTGACCACGGCGGGTCCACAAATGCATAGGTAATACTTTTTAATCGTCTCTCATAGCTCACAGTATTTATTCTCAGAGTTACTTCAACACAACAGACCTTAGTTTCACTTTACTGCTCGGCTGGCTTTACTGCAAAACCTCAAGCTTACGGCTGACCTGAGTTTCTCTTAAATCATATATCAACTTCCTCGGACTCTTGTGTCCGGTATTTTACTCTTTTTCTCACAATTAAGTGTCTCCCTAACAATGATCCTCTGCGATCACCAGGGCTATATCTGAGGCCACAAAATCTCAGTGGGGCCCTTCCCCCAGTTTAATACCCAGGAAACGTCTTTCCCGGGGGTGGAGTCCTCCGGCTCCGTGACTTTTAGACACTTATAATCTCTTTATTCCTTAATCACAGCTCAATCTCTAGTTACTTTTAGCTCAGTACTGCTTTTTCCGAGCGACCGTGAACACAACACAAATTACTTTTAGCTCAGTACTGCTTTTTCCGAGCGACCGTGAACACAACACTACTCTTAAGTTTCACTTTAGTTGCAACAAAGGTTTTCGTTTCAAACAAAACTCAAAACAGAGATCAACGGATGACCACTTGACTACATATTCTAGAATTATAATCCACTACAGCACAATTTCAGTTTAAGAGGTTTGTGCCTTACCTTTTTGCGGGCCCAATAGTCAAGCCATCACCATGACGTCTGCCGTTCGATCACCTGATCTGGCCTCGACCTCCGCCGACAACAAACACCTGTACCTCTTACTGCTGATCTTTAGTTGCCCGCATCCTGCACCAAATGAAGCGAGATCAGTCAACTGTAGACCAGACAACAAACGACGGAGGCCCAGAAAAGTACAATCAAACGATGAGTTTATTGACAACGGAGAACAACCATCAGCATATGGCTTATTTGCTCTGACAAAAATACACTGAGTTCTGGTTTTATAGCATAGAGGATCACACCCCCACATACACGTCAATACAGGTCAAAAATACATTATGTCCAGTCATTGTTTACAGACAAGGGTACATCTTGTACATCTCTAATAACTATAAACCGACATATAACTTCTCTCTTTGATAACACCTTCCTTTTAAGGTAATAACTTCAAGCTTCAGGGTCTCTAAGGGCTAATAATGGACCCTCGTCCTCAATCACTAAGTAGACTGAATTGGCGCAGGTCTCAAATAAGAAGCAGAAGACACTTGGGCCTTCGCTCAGGCCTGCTACTAGATTTATGTGTATTGTAAGCACGCATGCAATTAACCTGCTATGTTCTCATCTTCCCTCAACATGTATCACCTGGACACTCTCACCAGTGAAGCTTAAAACCCTCTTGGATAGAACATCAACTCTAAACAAGCACAGTTATGCATTGTGTATAGAATGAACTCAACCTGTGAATAGAATGAATGTGATGACAAACATATTCAATGCAATATGAACCCTGTAAACAATATTACTGATAAAATAATACTGTAGAACATGTTATTAATGCATTTATCATAAGGCAGAGTATATGGCAGCAATAAAAGAATCTCTAAATCCCAACAGAGCCCATATTGATTTCGAGGAACTCCTCACTAAAACTTTTGTTTTGCAACAACATCGTGTTAAGCCTCCAGCGACCCGTCTTTGTTCTATCTGTGTTTAAATCCATTTGCACCTCTACCGTGGCACGATCACTAACGGCAATGGCACCAATCTCACAGTCTACAACTGAATCGACCAAAGACTTTGATATTAAGGCGAAATCTATCCTTGAATACGTTTTATGACAATTGGAGTAAAATGTATATTCCCTTGAACTAGGATTAACTAACCCCCAAATGTCTACTAGGCAAAGATCCTCCGTCAGTAATTGAATAGCCTCTCTGTCCCTGGGTGTAGACCTACCCCTGGGTTTGCTCTTATTGATTATCCCGTCCATCACCTGGTTGAAATCTCCGGCCAATATTACCTGCCCCTCACGATCACCTATTATCTCGTTAATTTTATGAAAAAAATCTGGCTCTTCTTTATTAGGTGCATAGATATTACACAAAACCGTTCGAACCCCATTGATTAAAGCTTCCAAACATATAATGCGCCCTTCTTTATCATTATATTTTTTCAGCAACACAAAGCTTAATTTTTTATTAATAAGGATCAAAACACCATTTTGTTTACTTGAGTATGAACTATGAAAAACGGAGCCCACCCAGTCTCTTTTAAACTTTTTTGCCTCTTCTTCACCAGCAGTGTGGGATTCCTGAATAAACGCTACATCTGTGTTTTTAGATTTTAAGTATGTCAGAACCTTCCTCCTTTTAATTGGGTCCCCACATCCTTTTATGTTCCACGATATTATTGTAGTATACCTGTTCATCTCTTTCTAATAAAAATGGGGGAAGGACACTCCCTGTGCGCTTTACAACACAACACAAATATATACATAGGCACTCAATATTACAAAACCCATCTGGTCCCATCAAACTAGCTGTCTTAAAAAAACCCAAACCTGAACAAAACGAACACCCTTCTTTGCATAACAACCCAGACCAAGGTTGCTAAGCGACCCCTCCCTCCTACTCAATCCTAACTAACTTTAACTTGAGTCACTAAACTTTCTTTGGTCCGTGAGACACGTTGACTGTCCGACAGCAGCACAGCCGCCCCGTTCCACCCATTGTTTATTTGTTACCTTATCTTATTTTTAATTCACATGCACTTCTCTGATCTGTTACATTATGTCCCGCACTCCTCTAAGTCGACTCCTGCAGAAATTTCTCGGCCTCTTTTCCATCTTTGAATGTCTTCTTTTGTCCGTTCCACGTAAAAATAAGTGTTGCAGGATACACCAGCCTATGCTTCACTTGTAGCTCTCGGACACGCTTCTTCACCGGGTTGAATGCCTTCCTCTTCTCCTCCACCTCTCTTGTAACATCTTCAAAGAAGGAAAGCTTGGCGCCCTGCCAGTCGATTCCCCGCTTCTCTCTGGCCACCCGTAGTACTTTCTCCCTGGCAGATGAACGTAGAAAGCGGACGTGTATCGCCCTGGGAGGCTCGTTAGATTCTGGCATTGTTACATTTCAAATTTCAAATTCTCTTCCAGAAAGCTCAAGTGCTTTGGCCAGAATCTCCGTCACATATTTATCACTTTCCGGGCTTCCTCCACGCCTTCTTTAAGTCCAGTAATCCGTACATTGTTTCTCCTACTACGGTTTTCAAGGTCCTCCACTCGTGACCACAAATTTTTCTCAAATTTGTCCACTTTTGCATCGGTAAAAGACTGGACTGACCATTGGGCATACCGTGCATTTGCCCGCTGGGCCGATGGTGATTTTCATTTTTATGTTTGTTTGTTTTTGTAACGGTATAAACAATGAAAGGTGGTGGATTAGCCAATTGGTCATGATCAACTCTGGGCTGGACCAATTACAATACATCCGTATTGAGAGGAAAAGGAACGCGATTAGTCCCGGACTTCAGCTAGAATGGAAAAAGACACAAAGGTGGAGTTATTCTGTCGTTACGTTGCACAGCTGCCTCTTCTCCCCTCATTCTCCCTCCCTCCCTCTCCTGTTGCTACTTCAATCATGAAACTGATCAATGATCTATGGAAGCCCGTTTCCGCCACTAAAAAAAAAAAAACGATACTTAACTCGAAATTTCGAGTTATCTTTCTCGAAATTTCGACTTATTTTCTCGAAATTTCGACTTATTTTCTCGAAATTTCGACTTAGTTTCTCAAAATTTCGAGTTAGTAACTCGAATTTTCAATTTACTAACTCGAAATTATGAGAAAAATAACTCGAAGTTTCGAGAACATAACTCAAAATTTCGAGTTAGCTCTGCCAATCAGTAATCTACGTGAATGACGTCATTTCCGTGTTACCCGGAAGCTGAATCCCTCAGCTACAAATGCTACAGATATGCTAACAGTATTACAGATACGGATCATGAATTCACACATTGCTGAGTATTTTAACCGTGGCTTCACAAATGAGGAGATTCTTGCGTTATTAGCTGAATCACATGGCATTATTATCAGCCTTCGTACACTTGAAAGGATTTTACACAACAACCAACTTTGGCGCAGAAAGAACAAAACAGAGGTGGGAGAGGTGGCAGCTTTTATACAAGCACAACAGGCAACCTCAGGACAGTGTCATGGGTATCGTTGGATGCACCAGAAGTGTTGGATGAATGGCATTGTTACTGACAGAGAAACTGTTCGTCTTCTGCTCCGTTTATTCGATGGAGAAGGTGTGGATTTGGGGTCACGTAGACGACTGCGGAGGCGAGTGTATCATAGCAGAGGCCCCAACTATGTGTGGCATATCGACGGCTACGATAAGCTGAAGCCATTTGGGATTGCAATCAGTGGATGCATTGACGGCTTTTCAAGGAGTGTAATATGGCTAGACGCTTACAAGACAAATAATGACCCGAGAGTAATTGCTGGCTACTTCATGGATGCCGTGATTCAACAAGGTGGTTGCCCTGATCGAGTGAGATTAGATCTAGGAACAGAAAACGTCCATGTGGCTCACATGCAACGATTTTTGCACTTTACAGACAATGAACCAGAAAGAGAGCGCGTCATATTTGGAGCAAGTACAGGAAATCAACGCATTGAAAGATGGTGGCTAATCTTACGAAGCCAGTGTATCCAGTACTGGATTGAACTATTTGACAAACTAAGAGAGGATGGCCACTTCTCAGACTCTTTCTTGGACAAATCATTGGTCCAGTTCTGTTTTCTTCACATTATACAGGTGAGTTTACATAGGTGATTGTGTAAACGACATGTATTGTAACTGTTTAATTTGTAACAACTCACACGGCCTTTGCATATTATAGAAACATCAGATATATAAAAGTACACGTGAAAAGTAGAGTGCTTTTTAAAAAAAACAGTTTTGTTAAAAAAATATTACCCATATATATCAAGGAACACAATTATACATTATAACACATTGATGATCTATATGTGTTTAGGCCTGTCTCAGTACTCGGTTAGCATTTTTGGTGGGCCAAAACTAAGTAAATAAGTATGTCTGTCCATGATGTGTGTGTGTGTGAGTGTGTGTGTGTGTGTGTGTGTGTGTACCAAAGCTACATTAATGGTGTGTAAGCTAAGAAAATCAATGTAGAAGTTAGTTGTGCTATTGTACATTAACATTTTCATATTGTATGCCTGAAAATGTTTCTTTTGTGCATTTGTTTTCATCTAGGAAGAATTAAATGAAGTTGCTTTGGCCTGGAATGACCACAGAATGCGCCCAGTCCACAACTCCCAAAGTCCTCACGGCCGACTATCTTTTGTGTATGCCCTCCCAGACATTTAAGGCGCGAGGGACTGTCTCAAACATATCAATATGGACAAAGTTGAAGCCTGCGTTGAAGAATGCGTGTTCAAAGACTTTCCATGTGAAGAGATCTGTATGTAAAGCTAAGGCAGTTGATGCTTACTGAGTTGGAGCTTTTGCCTTAAAGGTTAGACATCATTATGCATTTGATTGAGGTGGCAAAAACACATTCTTTGACCCTTGTCCTTCAGGGACATCTAGGGATATTTAGGCCCCCCTTTTGTTTGGTTTTAATTTTGCTACATTTGCTGTCTGCAACAAATATTACCCCAAAAGACACTTTTTTAATGCTGTATTTTGATATTTAAACTCTAACCTTTTATGAGTTATTAATTCATGGATGGTTGTCGTTTTGGGGGCACACATACATGGGTTTTGAGGGCCTGAAAATTTATTTCACTAACAGGGCCAAGTGAAAAAGGCTATAAAAATTGCATTTAATTTTTGGAGGTTTTTTTTTTTTTTTTTTTTTTGGATGGTTTATTTCAATTAACAAACCACTTTTTTGCGTTAAAAACCTTATTATTAAAACTTATGTACACATAATGTCTGTTAAACCTGCTATTTGGAGGACATCATAAAGGATATGCAATGAATGTCACCTTGGAATTATGATTTCAACTTTTTGTAAATATGCTTTTTTATCTTTCTTTTTATTTGAGTAATTATTGGTATTTTGAAATATCTGGTTATGTAGCAGTAATTTTTTTTTCATTGTCATTTTTTTTTTTACTGCTGAGACTTTTTTATATATACTGACTGTTTTCCTGATTATGGGCAGTATAATTATATATTTTTTAGCATATGGACATTTATGGACCTATGTTTTTTTTTTTCAGATTGCGCCTCAGAATAATAAAAACCCAGAATTTACCAAAATGAAAGATGTAATTTGACTCATTGAACACTTTATTATAAAACAGATCTTTTGCCATCATCTTATCTTAAAGCAAATAACTGTACTGTATTTACAGTTACACAAAAAACCTTAAAGTATTCTTATAAAAATCAAATTGCAAGCACAAGACTTGGAAAAAGTAAGACAATACACATAACAAAAATATGCAATATTTTGTGCAAAACTTCAATTAGTATTAAAAATACAAACTTTCTAAAAACAGAGAATGGGACAATAAGAAGAGATTGAGGATAATATGGCAAGATCTGATAACAATATCCTACAATTACTTAAAGAATAAGAACAGTGTGGTCTAAAACCACTATGAAGCAAATACATTTGGCTCGAAGATGAAAACAAATATAGGAAAATATCTTTTAAATAACTACCCCATTTGCTATGCAGTTTAAAAAAAACGGGGGCTATGATAAACAAGGGTTTTTTTCCATCACAAAAATCAGGAAAAGCCAACCAATTTATTTAACCTTTATTTAACCAGGAAAAGTCCCACTGAGATTAAGAACCTCTTTTTCAAGGGAGTCCTGGCCAAGAGGCGACAACACGTTGAAATTACAAAGTTACATACATATTATAAAATAACAATTACATTTTAAAAAACAATTTTCTCTGGCTCTCTCAATCTAGACTTAAAAGCATTTAATGAAAACCAAAAGTCAACCTTCAGCTCAGCAATTGCTGATTTCACAGAAATCCCAAATAAAAGCATATAGGCCATTCAATTTAGCAAAAGTCAACATAACCCAGATGGCTAAACAGAACTGTACGAACATAACTGTATTAAAATACAATGATATAATAAAACCTGACTTGTAAACTGTAAAATGTGTGCACAATGATAAAACATGTAGGAGATATTGAATATATCTCCTACATGTACTACATACTACATATTGCAGGGGTCTCAATCTCAAATTTTCTGGTGAGCCACTAGAATACATGTCATCTTGTGACATTACATTAATAAAATTTGACAAATTAAAATTAACCTAATGCATTTTTTAAGTTGATTTTGGATTCAAATAATAGAAAATTGAAGAAAAGGTGGGAAAACTGCTTTGATTGTTCACATGCACACATGCTGACTGAGGAAATGGGAATTCTTATAAATGGTCTCCAGACTTCCACTTTGAGACCTCTGCAGAAATGCATTTCACAAGTGTTGATGCATTCTCAATCATCCAGGAAAGTAAATCTCCAAAAGTTGAATCTGTTCATCTGGACGTAGCGCTTTGTGGGAGAAACGTTTCGTCACTCATCCAAGTGACTTCTTCAGTCTCAGCTGACTGCAGGTTTCCCCAAACCTTATAAACAGTACATTTGCATAATGACTGAAACCACTGAAACGCTACGTCCAGATGAACAGATTCAACTTTTGGGCATTTCACAAGTGTTTAGAAAAATATTGCCTCAGTTGTAATACGAAAACACAAACACAAAGAAGTACCTCAAATTACATTACAGTGGTATTTCACCAAAGACTTTTTCTTAGAACTCAGTTTTTAAACACCTGAAACCTTTGATGTGACATTCACTTTAGTTTTAGTTCACAACTCAAATATAATTTGTTGTAAAACAACAATGGCTTTTAAGCCATTGTCTGTGAATCAAACCTTTAGATAATGTCCATGACCCACACATTTGATTCCAACACACTGTTCATCTCCGATCTGAAGTCAGGATAGCTGTCATAATTTATCGACAGCTCCAGTACACATCCACATGTGTGTACCACAGGTCGTCTCCTGAAACCTTTAAGTTCGTTAAACCCAATGATGATGTTCTTTCCAAGATGTAAATCTGAACCTGTGCAAAACCTGAGGAACAAACACAAATGTTCCTTCTCAGCATTCTTCACATATGTAGTTAGATATTTCTGAATCAGCTTCTGGTGAGCCGTCATTGTTTCAGGGAAAGTGAGACACTTGAGAACTTTTCTCACATTTGGTTGGAGGGTTTCAAAACGTGACGATAGATCACAAATGCTTTCCCATGCAGTGCTGAGTGTTCTTGCCCACTGTTCAATAACATAGGCAGGCTCTTGGACAAGTGTTTTGTGTGCAAGCTCCAATAGGACTTCAGTGGCATTGTAGGCTGTTGGTATCTTTCTGCAGCTGTGGTTATCAAGTATGTCTATAAGTTCTTCTTGGTCCACGATGCTAAAGTCTGATCGCCACGCCTCTAACACTGTACGCTCAGATTCAGGCATGAACTTAAGGAAATCCTCCACAATATCACTCTTTACATATCCAAAGGCAGCTTGTTCTAGAATGGCAGGTGCAATTTTCACAGGCAGATATTTCTCTCTAACCCATCCAAATGCAATGATTCTGCCCATGTAGCTGAGATATAATATACTGAGTGTGAACATTCTCAAAACTGTATTGTATGTATTTTATTTTTTTATTGTGTAAATTCAATTTTTGTAAAACTGAGGTTCCACATGTCACTGTTGAAGTAGGGCATTAATCAGTGTGACACCACTTGTAAACATGCTGCATGTGTGGGGTTTCTCAGCCAGAGCTGCATGGACTCCACACTGGTAAGGCACACTTTCTGTAGCTCCTCTCCCTGTATTACATTATACGCTTAAATTTGGTGTATTTTTCTTTAATAAGTATTAGTTCTTTTGGCTTAAAGCTCCCAAAGTGTTTTTGATTACTTTGAACGAGGAAAATAGTAATTGGAACTGCCTTTTATCTGTTACACCATCCGTTTATGTGTTCCTTACTTGTGCTAAACAGGGATGAGCAGAGGCGTGCTGTTGCTGTGTGACACTGATTTTGCTGCTCCACTTTGTGTTTTAGGTATGTGTAAATGTATAGTTTTTGTTTTCTGTGTATAATGAGTTCATGATCTGAGGCTGCACACTGAATAGCATTTTCAGCCATGTTGGTAAAAGTTAAAGTTGTTTGAATATGTATTGTGTATTTGATCCATCTTAGTGGGAATTTAAATATTACAAGTTATTATTAGTGGCTTATTTTTGACTGCACCTTGCTTCATATTTGTCTCTGTTTTACCCCACTATAACGTTTGATTTAAATGTGGCTGTTGAGAAAAACCACACCGTTGTTTTGATAGATTGTATTTTCTTTTATATATTGTAAGCAGAGCTGCATGGACTCCACACTGAAATAAATCCAGTTTCCAGCCAGTCTGTGTCTGTCGTCACAACGCAGTCAACCGTTTGAAATCTGCTACATAAAAGTGGTGCCGTGACCCGGATCCATCTGATCAGCCGCTGCCAATCGCTGAGGTTGAGCTGAACACTTCTGACATTTGTGATATCAGCAAAATTATCTTGTGGATCCTTTTGAAAAAAATGCTCAGTGTTTTGTTAGTATTGTTTCTCTAAGACACATGTGTTAGAGTTTAACTGGGCTACATTTACATGTGTTGTATTTTCCTGGGTGATAAGCACTTTCGTATTTTTCTTGTTTCCAATTGTTTTTGTAGTTATTGTTAATTTCCTGTGAGTAACATGACTGGTAGGGGCCAAGGCTCCTTTAACCTTTTCACACCAGTTGCTGGGAGAGGTTGGAGACTGTCTGGGGCAGATGAAGTTAGGGACAGGTCCATAATGTCTCATGATGATCCATCAGAATCAGATGACATTATTCAAAATAATGCTCATGGGCACCAGTTTTCAACCCCTGCTTTGAGTGATGACAGCACACACAAGGAGCTACGTGAGCTTATTGGTGAGCTGGGGACTCAGATAGGTGAATCGATCGCTAGTCGGTTATTATCCAGTCAAGTCCCGCTTGGTCCAAACCAGACAGCTCCAACTGAGTCTCCCAAAGTTAAGGGCCCTGATACCACTCTCGACTTCTCCAAAATGAACCTAGTGGTCAGGCAAGATATCAAAGACCCACCTATGTACCGAGGTGATGACGCAGATAAGTACTCTGTTCATGAGTGGATAGATATGATGGAAGTGTATTTGCAGAAGAGAGGTTTGTCTGGAGCCATGCAAGTGGATGAAATCTTGAACCATCTCCTCGGCAGAGCTAAAAACATTGTCAGGGTGGGTTTGAAAAGCAACTCATCTTCTGGTGCGGTGACCAACCCTGAGACCATCTATGCCATACTCAGGCGTTATTTTAGTGAGAGCCCTGGTTCTTGTCAACCATTGGCTGACTTCTATGCCACCCAACCAGTTGCAAAAGAAACGCCAGTAGACTTTTGGGTGAGACTTAATATCGCAGCTGAAGCAGCTGATAGGCACTTGCAGCGCCAGGGAGGCAGAATGGAGAACATGGAGGCAGAAATAGCCATGATGTTTATCAGAAACTGTCCTGATCCCAGCCTCGCCTGTGTCTTCAAATGTAAGCCCATTAGTAAATGGTCAGTAATGGAAGTTCAGGAAGCCAATGATGAACATCAAAGAGAGTGCCATGTAAAAAAGAAGAGTCTGAGCTCTGCCAGACCACATCCCCTCCTAGTGGCCACTGCAACAACCACAAGTGAATCGCCTGAATTTGAACTGAACCATGCCCAAGTAGGTACAGTAAAGTGTTCCCAAGATAACCCGGTTAAGACCACTGGAGTTGTCGCTTCAGATTCAAGTGCTCTAGATCGCGTGCTCAGTATGCTAGAGAGGGTGCTAGAGCGCACTAACCAGCCTGCCCCTCCCGTAATCAAACCACAGCCTCCAGTCTCAGCCAGCTTCCCTTCATGCCAGGTTTGTGGTAATAGCTCACACTCTACACGCACTCACTGCATGAGAGAAAGGAGGTGTCTAGGTTGTCTGGAGGTTGGGCACCAGAGAAAAGACTGCCCCAGAGCAACTGAGCCCATTACTCAACAAAGCAGTCCCCAGGGAAACTAGGATGCTTGCACTTGAGAGGGGACAGTGTGAGCGAGGAGTGTGAGACCCTCAATCCCAGTGATGACATACAGACTGTATACAAAGAAAGCCTGAAGTGTGCTCCACCTGGTACTGTTGTACTTTCCCAGAACATAGTAAGACTTGATGAAGCAGACAGCCTGTTTTACACGAATGCATTGGTGAATGATAAAGTCTCTTTGCAGGCTCTTCTTGATACAGGTTCCATGGCGTGTACTTTGAGCGAAGAGGCGGAGCAAGAATTAAAAGCGCTGGGGTTGCACTGGAATTAAGTGACATTCGCACTGACATTATGCTAGTGGGCTGTGGTGGAGTTCAGGTTAAACCCAAATGCATATGTGAGCTGAAGATGGAGGTGTATGATTGTACGTTCAGAGTGCCCGCTCTAGTGGTCCCTGGTCAGAAAGATCAGTTAATTTTGGGACAAATGTCATCAAACACCTTCTCAGACACTTCAGGCTGTCTCCCCATTTTTGGCAAGTCCTGAGTAAACCCGAATCTGCAGAAGCGCCCGAGATAGTACAGTTTCTGAATATGCTGTCTGGCATTAATAGGTGGAGAGGTGATAAAATGCCAGATGTCATTGGCACTGTCAAACTAGCTCAGGCAGTGACTCTACTCCCCAAGCAAGAACACCTTGTATGGGGCAGACTGCCAGCATCATCACCCCCTCTCAGAGGGCAGTGCCATTCTGATTGAACCACCAAAATCTCAGACTCATAAGAAAGGTGTCATTGTCTGCAGAACTGTGGTTTCTATGAGTGGCGATAGGTGGGTCCCTGTTCGAATCCTGAACACCTGTGATAAACCTATCACACTGAGACGAAACACTAAGGTGGCAGATGCCTCCACTTGTGTAGCTGTTGAAGATCTTGAAGTGGCCTCTGATCAAAATCCAGGTGAGACACTTAAAGTCCAGAGCCAGACAGTGTGTAGCGACACACATAGCAGCTCTCCCTCCTGTTCTAGCTTTCGTGACAGCCTGCAGAAGGTGGGGTTGGAAGATTTAGATCTTGACTCTTGTGAAGTCTCAGACCACTGGAAGGCACAGGTACTACAACTGATCCACAGATATGAGGATGTTTTTTCCAAGAGTAAACTAGACTGTGGGCTGGCAAAGGATTTTGTCCATCGCATCCACCTGTCTGATGACCGGCCATTCAGACTTCCCTATCGCGCGTCCCTCCAGGGCAGTATCACAAGTTGCGACAGGTGCTCACAGAGATGGAGGGCGTGAACTGATCCAAATCCAACAGTGAGTGGGCGTCTCCACTGGTACTGGTATGGAAAAGAATGGAGATCTCAGAATATGCGTGGACTACCGCTGGTTGAATGCACGCACAATCAAGGATGCCCATCCATTGCCCCACCAGTCAGACTGTCTGGCAGCCCTGGGAGGTAATGCAATTTTCAGTGCCATGGATCTCACCTCTGGTTTCTACAATATTGTGATGGCAGAGGAGGATAAAAACTAACGGCATTTACAACACCTATGGGGCTCTACGAGTTTAACAGACTCCCCAAGGCCTGTGCAACAGTCGGCAAGCTTCATGCGTCTCATGATGGGCATATTTGGTGACCAGAACTTCCTAACCCTGCTGTGCTACTTGGACGATTTGCTTGTTTATGCACCTAGTGAAGCAGAGGCTCTCAGGAGGTTAGAGATTGTGTTTAGCAGACTACGTGCTCACGGACTGAAGCTAGCTCCTAAAAAATGTCATCTGCTTAGGAGGAGTGTGAGATTTCTGGGTCATGTTGTGACTGAAGGAGGGGTTTCGACTGATCCTGACAAGGTTAAGGCGATCACTGCTATTTCAGAGGGTGACCTCATGATGGAGGATGGGGTCACGCCATCTCAGAAGAAGATAAAGTCATTTTTGGGCATGGTAATGTATTACCAGCATTTCATACAAGACTGTTCTAAGATTGCCAGGCCCCTTTTCACCCTGACTGCTGCTCCTAAAGGAAAAAAAGTAAACGCTCGAGGTGCTGCTTCTTTCTGGAGGCTCAGCCCAAGTGACTGGAGAAAGGAACATGTTGACTCATTTGAACACCTGAAGGCTGCACTCCTTGGCTCCGTTGTGCTTGCTCACCCTGATTTCAACAAACCATTTATCTTGTCAACAGACGCTTCACAGGACGGTTTGGGTGCTGTGTTGTCACAGGTCCAAGAGGGCGAGAGTAAAGCACGTCCTGTTGCATTTGCCAGCAAGGCCCTCACCCATGCACAGAGAAACTATCCTGCCCATCGTCTTGAGTTTCTGGCACTAAAGTGGTCTGTCTGTGACAAATTTAGCCACTGGCTGAAGGGGCATAGCTTTACAGTCTGGACAGACAATAACCCTCTAACATATATTCTCACAAAGCCTAAGCTTGATGCATGTGAACAAAGGTGGGTGTCAAAGTTGTCCCCCTACAATTTCAGCATCAAGTATATTCCTGGCAGTAAAAATGTCGTTGCAGATGCGCTGAGCAGGCAGCCGTTCATTCATAACTGTGTTAGTCAGAGACTCATGAGTGAACCCTATGCAACTCTGTTAGAGGAGTCACAACAAGTCAAGGAAATCTCAGTTCAGGATGCATTCAGGCTCAGTGCCAACCACCAAAGTGTTGAGTGTTTAGCCCCTGCAGGGAGTCTAGGATGTTGTTCCCTGACTAATGATGAAGTTTCAGCAGTTTTCACAGGTCACACTGAGTGGGACCAAGGTCCAAAACAGAGAGCAATCTCCTGGTTGTCTCAAGAGCTAGATCGGCTTCCCTCACTAGGCCAGAACACCTTGTCTGCCTTCTCACTTCAGGAGCTACAGGAGGAGCAGAGAGCAGATGTGACACTGTCTCAAGTCATTCCGTTTGTCATACGTGGTCGGCGCCCATCACGTAGAGAAAGAGCTCACCTGTCACATAAAGTGCAAAAGACAATGAAACAGTGGGAGAAATTGAAAATGCTGGATGGTATTCTGTACAGAGTGAGTAAAGACCTGCTCACTGGCAAAAAGCGCCATCAATATGTGACTCCATCCACATTAATCAGTCAAGTCCTGTCAGGTGTCCATGATGATGCTGGCCATCAGGGTCAAAGCAGAACTCTGTATCTAGCTAGGCAGAGATTTTTCTGGATCAACATGGAGCATGACATCCGTGAGCATGTCAAGTGCTGTAAACGTTGTGTTATCAGTAAGACACTTGAACCTGAAGGAAGGGCCCCTCTAGAAAGTATTAAAACTACCAGTCCACTTGAGCTTGTCTGCATAGACTTCTGGTCCGCAGAAGATCACAAAGGCAAGAGTGTGGATGTTTTAGTAGTGACTGATCACTTCACCAAGATGGCCCATGCTTTCCAGTGTTCAGATCAGACGGCAAAACAAGTTCTTGGCGTCAGTTGTGGGACAGATATTTTTGCGTCTATGGCTTCCCTCAAAGGATCCATTCAGATCAGGGTGCCAGTTTTGAGAGTGAGTTGATTCAAGAGTTGCTGCAGGTAGCTGGAGTGCAAAAGTCAAGAACGACACCTTATCACCCTATGGGTAATGGTCACACTGAAAGGTTTAACAGAACCTTGGGAAATATGATCAGAGCCTTACCGCCAAGGGAGAAACACAAGTGGCCTCAAATGCTACAGACATTGACTTTTATCTACAACTGTACTGCTCATGAGTCCACTGGCTATGCACCATTCTTCCTAATGTACGGGCGTGTCCCCAGGTTACCAGTGGATGTCATGTTCCACAATGTTGCAAGGGACAATGATGTAGCAGATTATGACAGTTATGTAAAAAGAATGAGAGATGACCTCAGAGAAGCACTCACACTGGCTCAAACTCACACCGGAATCAGTCAGCAGCGTCAAACAGACCTGTATAACAAAAAGCAGAAAGGTGCTGACATTGAGGAAGGGGATCGTGTTCTTTTGGCAAACAGGGGTGAGCGGGGCCGTAGGAAGTTAGCTGATAGATGGGAGTCGACCATCTATACTGTGGTCTCCAAGAACCCCACATGCCACACATATCGCATCAGGAATACCAAGAGTGGACAGGAGAAAGTTGTCCACAGGAACTTGCTCTTGCAAGCTAATTTCCTGCCCATTGAATCTGAGGATGAACCAGAGATGTCTTTTGCCAGTGAATCAGAACTCGGCCAGGAGCAGAGTCAATCTGATGGAGAATCTCCTGTTGCTGATTCTGCGGTTGACTGTACTGAACGCACAGCTCACTGGGTAGCTAAGATGGCAGATGATTGTGTCCCAGCTTTTAGAGGACCCCAAGAGAGTGACAGTGTTGGGGACTGTATCTGTACGCAGTTTGATGATGAGGAGCATCAGGACAGTCACAGTGTTGACAATGAAGCAGCCGCTTACCCTGAAGTAGATGATGACAATGGCAGCAGGGTTTGCGCTACCCCAGTTGAGGAAAAAGCACCACCAAGTACCAGTTATCCTGAAAGTCAGCCAGCCAGTGAGGTTGGGAGCCTCAAGAAACCTGGCAGTGTGCCCCCAAGTAAAGCAGTAGGTGAAATCAGAACAAGAGTGGGCCGAATGGTGAAGCCTGTGAATAGGCTGATCCAAACCATGACACAAAGGAATCTACAAACAGGCAATGTGGTCAGCAGCTTTGCCAAGAATCTATTTCTGTGAGGACTACTTGTTCCATATATTAGGTGATCTTCATGTTGGATGTTAACATTTATTTTGAGATTGTTTCAAGCTCAGGGTAATATTCATTACATAGTAGCTGTCATTGTATTGTTTGTTCAAGATAGTGTATAAGGCACTTTCTCTAGCGAGTAAACATTAGGGGGTCTGGCCAGCTTTCTTTTGTTTACTCTCCCCATGAGTTGGGAAACACATTTGTTGCATGTATCAGTAAATTTGCAGATCTCTGACAGTTACGAATTGTTATTTGCTATGCTCAGTTGTTCACCCTTACCTAACGCGTTTTGAGAAGTTCAGGGGGAAGTATGTAGCTGAGATATAATATACTGAGTGTGAACATTCTCAAAACTGTATTGTATGTATTTTATTTTTTTATTGTGTAAATTCAATTTTTGTAAAACTGAGGTTCCACATGTCACTGTTGAAGTAGGGCATTAATCAGTGTGACACCACTTGTAAACATGCTGCATGTGTGGGGTTTCTCAGCCAGAGCTGCATGGACTCCACACTGGTAAGGCACACTTTCTGTAGCTCCTCTCCCTGTATTACATTATACGCTTAAATTTGGTGTATTTTTCTTTAATAAGTATTAGTTCTTTTGGCTTAAAGCTCCCAAAGTGTTTTTGATTACTTTGAACGAGGAAAATAGTAATTGGAACTGCCTTTTATCTGTTACACCATCCGTTTATGTGTTCCTTACTTGTGCTAAACAGGGATGAGCAGAGGCGTGCTGTTGCTGTGTGACACTGATTTTGCTGCTCCACTTTGTGTTTTAGGTATGTGTAAATGTATAGTTTTTGTTTTCTGTGTATAATGAGTTCATGATCTGAGGCTGCACACTGAATAGCATTTTCAGCCATGTTGGTAAAAGTTAAAGTTGTTTGAATATGTATTGTGTATTTGATCCATCTTAGTGGGAATTTAAATATTACAAGTTATTATTAGTGGCTTATTTTTGACTGCACCTTGCTTCATCTTTGTCTCTGTTTTACCCCACTATAACGTTTGATTTAAATGTGGCTGTTGAGAAAAACCACACCGTTGTTTTGATAGATTGTATTTTCTTTTATATATTGTAAGCAGAGCTGCATGGACTCCACACTGGGATGAGCAGAGGCGTGCTGTTGCTGTGTGACACTGATTTTGCTGCTCCACTTTGTGTTTTAGAAATAAATCCAGTTTCCAGCCAGTCTGTGTCTGTCGTCACAACGCAGTCAACCGTTCGAAATCTGCTACACCCACACTCTCCCACTCCTGTTGCCCAAAATCATGCCTTAAGAAGGGCACTTTGCACACATTTCCAGTGGTGCACTGGTCATAGAATTCTTTCCAGAATTCTGAAAGACAATCTCTCACAACTCCCCCATCGTCATGGGCCATTTCAGGTGTTCCATCAGGCAGTACGAACTGGATTTTGATGTCGACATCTTCAAGGTCCTTATCACTAAAATGTGAAATGAGCTCTGACATTACCTGCCCTCTGTGGACCACCACTACTCTCCTCACTCTCTCACTGGATGGACCAGGGTGTGGAGAAAAATCAGGGTGTCATCCAAATTTATTGGCTCACTGTCAGAAAAGGGCCAACAAAAATAATGTCACTGCTGTGAGAAGTGTTAGCACTTAGAGACTGCGTGGAAGATTGTGGAAGGTTATCGTTTGGAGTGTCTTCAATGTATGTCACATCATGGCTGATTGTTTCAAATGGAGCAGATGTTTGGACTGTAGTGACAGTAAAAGAAGAGGTTTGGTTTTGAGGACTCGCTTCAATTTCTGAAGATGGATGCAAACCTGGGCTGGAATTCTGAAGGCTGTCATTTTGTTTTTTCTTTGTGGTGAGGTAGAACCTGAGGATATTTAGTTTTGTGACATGATAAAGTTCTCCTACTGTCAATGCATCATTGACTATCATCTCTTGATAATCCTTCAGATCACAGTCAAAATCTGTTAAGGGCCCCTGAATGTTTCCTCCATCTGGAAAGAACAGGCCTGTTGCAACCTGTAATATGTCCCTTTTCTTGCCATCCTTGCAAATGTCTATTTTTCTTGTTCCTCCTCCTCGTCTAGCTCTAACCTGCTTGAAAACCTCAGTGTCTTCATCATAATGCATCCATCCTATTTCTATTTTTCTATTTCTCTTCAGAGCATTTCTTTTATGGGTTGTTTGGGAATGTTCTTCTTGCCGTGTGCTACTGCCATCCTCTTCAGATAATTTTCTTTTGGACAGTTTGGATTTCAGCCGTTCAAAAGCGCTGACTTCTTGCGGCTGCTGCCCCTCCGTCTGCAAAATCCAAATACTGCTAGCGATCACCATATGATGGAGTCTTCAGCTCCTCATCTGTCATTAGACTTATGACACTGGCATCAATCTAAAGATGGAAAAATAATTTAATTTATTAAAACAACCAGCCTTGAAAATACAATCCTATTTTTAACTTAAGAACAATAAGGAAAAGTTGCATTTCAACCAGTATCTTGTTGGAATTAAGTACCTTCTCATTCTCCAAGGTCTGTATAATTTCCTCAGAGACTTCTCTTTGTTTCAAGAATTCAATCAAGTCTCCCATGCTGTAAGGAAGGATGTAAATTAAAATTACCTATTATAAAGCCACAATATTATCATCAAAGTATCTGTGCCTACATTATGAGATCTGACTATGGTGGAGAAGTGGGAATTGCATTTTTAAGTGTCCATTTGCACTGTAACTACAATCTGCATCACAATACAGTCAATCCCAAATTTTCTCAGTTTTCTGGTTACATTTTTATTGGTTTTGTTCCTTATTTATATAGTTTTCAGTCATATTCCCTGTTTTGGGTGATTTTGTTTTATACAGTGCTGTACACTTATTACACATGCTTTCAGCAAAACGTCTGTTTCATCAAACGTAACAGGTGTCATTAGCGTGTAACAGAAATGGTAAATAAATGGTAAAATGGCCTGTATTTATATAGCGCTTTAATAGTCCCTAAGGACCCCAAAGCGCTTTACATATCCAGTCATCCACCCATTCACACACACATTTACACACTGGTGATGGCAGCTACATTGTAGCCACAGCCAACCTGGGGCGCACTGACAGAGGCGAGGCTGCCGGACACTGGCACCACCGGGCCCTCTGACCACCACCAGAAACCTTATAGGTACCTTTGGTTAACCCTCATGTTGCATTCTATTCAACTTTGTATGTAACAATCGCTGTCACAGCGTTTTTGTATACCTTTTATCCAGTTATCATTTGTAGGAAGGCATTCAAAGCTGAAGAACCTGGCGCCATTTGTAGCTCACTGTAGCTCACGAGACGATCCAGTTTTGAGTGCACGCGCCTTTGTGCCATATCCTTCCGGGTAACAAGGAAATGACGTCAGCCACGTAGATTACTGATTGGCAGAGCTAACTCGAAATTTTGAGTTATTTTTCTCATAATTTCGAGTTTCTAACTCGAAATTTTGAGAAACTAAGTCAAAATTTTGAGAAAATAAGTCGAAATTTCGAAAAAGATAACTCGAAATTTCGAGTTATCTTTTTTTTTTTTTTTTTAGTGGCGGAAACGGGCTTCCATAATAATCAGCTGATCATCTCTCTTGTTTGTTTATCACCCACTTAGCGCCAGAAACAGGAAACCAGTGGATGTTTTGCTAAACAACTACAGCAAGTTCAAGTTTGATAAGCTGTTAGAATTCATTTAAAATTAATTTCTAGTATCAGCTGATGTTTGCTGGAGCCACAGCTGTAAAAGCTGCTGCTCATGATATCGGTTTAGAAACATGAAGGCGATACAAATCATGCATATATACCAACAAGACTGTACATCACTGTCACAACAGCGTTTGTTTTAGTTCAAAGGCTTTATGGTTATTCCTATAATACCTGGTGGTGTAGTCAGTGATTTTTTTGTCAGTTCAGCCTTATATGTTATGTTTAACCCGAGTGACCACCCGGTCAGCTGGTGGGTAACAGGCATCTCCGAAAACGTTAGAGCACTTATGGAAATATGTGATGTCTTGATGAATCGCACAGGTATTTGAAGTTTACACAGCACCAGTCTGGCATGAAAATATCTTAAAAGTTTATTTTGTGACCCAGAAAGAGTAATATTTCAAACTCCGCCATTCAGAAAGTTTATTCATGCAGGCCCGTGTGACAGAGAATATGCATCTTCTTTTTGTTTTCATATTTTAATTTATATATAATTGTGTTGTGGTTTGCAGTGTTTTGTGTTGTTTCACTTTAAATTTGTTTAAAAGGAAAAAGCTGAAAATTTAAATAGTTTAAAGTTGAAATGTAAATAGTTGGTTTTTGTATTATATGATTTATTTATTGTATTTTCTGTGGAGTGAATAAATAAAAGTATATTTACGGTGCCCGCTAGAGACAAAGCACGTACAAACCCCAAAACACGTAAAAACTCCAAAGCACGTACAAGGAGTTTGTACGTGTTTTGTCTCTAGGGGCCAACATATATATTTATATATAAACATATATAAATAAAACCACGTTTCTTTTTTTACATTAGTAATTCCTTTTGTATATAATTTTATATTGTTGTTAATAATAAATTAATTAAAGCAACAAAACAACTTGAAGACCCGGTTGGGAGCCGAAAGAGCCGGTTCTCTAAAAAGAGTCAGAAATCCCATCACTAGTTGTGTAATATGCTGGTATTGATATGATCAAAAATGAACTGAGTTGTTTCCTGTTCTGTAGAAATTGTACATCTAATTAATAACAAGGCTTTCTGCTGATGTTATTAATTAAAAATTTATTGTTTTATTTTTAAGCAACAACTTTTTAGCATGCAACCAGTCCATGCTGTACAGGACAGATTTGTAAACTGTGCATACGAAAATAGACTATTTTACAAAATTGCTCATTCAACAAATGTAAATCACAGCAGAGTTTTTTTGTTGTAGTGCACTGTCACAACTAGAAATGTGGGGGGAACTCCTCACATTTGAAAGCAGAACAGGAAAATACATGGAAATAACAATTTTCCTTTAAGCACATCAGTAAAGTTCGATCCGGCTATTTGATAACTGTTGGTATAGGTATGAATGAATTTGAATCTCCATTATCACAGGTTTTAATTGGGAGGCAGCATGCAGATATACAGGAGGACTATAAACAGCAATTCCTATTGCATACAACTGTTTTAGAAAATACCAACAACACTGTTAATTTATCACTTGCTGGTCTTCAGACTTTACAGTGTGGATGGATGGAAAATCCATCTGGCTCCACTCTGGCTGAATTGGTGCTACAAACAACTCTGCGCTCGGCTTTCCTGGCTGTGTGTGGATTTATACTTACACATCCAAATTTTGACCCTATTTTTCTTCCTTTCAGCTGATTGGTCAATTTCATGTCAATCCAATTAGAGAACATCTCCCAAAGTTGATTCTGTTCATCTGGACGTAGTGGTTTCAGTGGGAGAAAATGCTGAAAATGCTACGTCCAGGTGAACAAAATCAACTTCTGGAGATTTACTTACCTGGATGATTGAGCATGCATCAAGACAATCAGACAACAGATGGGTTTGGCTGTTGGAGGGCTGCTTTACGGAGCTTCAGATCCTTGTAGAATAAATTCCTTTTTACATAAAAGACCAGCATTTTCCGTCTCTGCGTGGTGAGTTCATTGGTTTTTGTGTCACAGGGCTTATAATTCGTGTAAAAATCTGGCCAGGGACCATCACATCACACTGCATATTTTTCTGTTGCTATCATGTTTCTTTTCTGAGATGTTGTTACTTTTATGACAGATGTAACGAGAAATCTTACAGAAAGTTAAATTTTTTATTCTAATCAAATATTTGATTCTGATAACAGATAAAGTTTTTTTTTTACTTTTGTTCTGCTATGATAGTTTATACAAATTTTGGCCAATTCCTATTTATTTTAACCCTTTAGCCCCCAAAAAGTCGCCAGCGACAGGTTTTTCCAAACCTGTCTTGTCAAACCTGAGCTCTACCAGGGGCCCAACACGCCTGGACTTTTAGAAGAAAAGAGATGTCCAAAAATAAACCACAGGGTCAAATACTTGATTTTGTTCAGTGTTTTAGAGTTATTAATTTGAATTGACTAATTTAAATATTTTATTCATGTACATTTTGATTGCCTTCAGTAAAAACGGCAAAATTTCAATTTCTTTTTTTTTCTGTTATTAATACTTGATTACACTCATATAGTATACAGTAGAGGAAAAAACCTACCAGATGTGTAAAGTAGTAGTAATACTGAAAAAAGGGACAAAAGCACACACACTCACAGCTGATTTTATGACACGTGACACAGCTAAAACAATATATAATTCTGGTTATTCTGCGTAACATTATTGGGGATAAAGGGTTAAGGAACCGCAATTAATTTTTTTAGTTTACCTTGTCCATTTGTCCATTTATCCTCCATTCCTGGTCCATTATCTTAAGCTTAGGCTGCTGCCCCTCGACCCAACCCGGTACTAAGTAGAGAGGCCCAGACTTTGCTCTCTCCAGGCACTTGGCCCAGGTCCTCCGGGGGAATCCCAAGGCATTCCCAGGCCAGCCGAAAAACATAGTCCCTCCAGCATGTCCTGGGTGTTCTGGGTCTCTTCCTGGTGGGACGTCCCAAAACACCTCACCAGGGAGGCATCCTAACCAGATGCCAGTGTCTAATCTGTCCTTTTTGTATGTTCCCCTCAGGTTGCCACGGTAGCAGATACAGGGGGAACAAGTGTAGACGATGCCACAAGAAGGATGATGAAATTCCTCATATCACCTGAGCTGGCTGTGGAGTACAACATGCTTGGCCGACATGGGAAATAAAAGTTCAGCAGATTTGCATCTTTTAATGTTGTGTATGGTAAGTTAGTTTCACTTGAGACATTTGAACTTTAGAAAACTAAACTTTTTTAATAAAGTGTTAGAAAGTGTAACTGAGATTGGTCATATATTTTTTGAGGCAGTAAAGTGAAATAAACATTGTTCTTTGCAAATCATCACCAAATGAAGTAAGCTAAGATTAACTTTACTTTGGCTTGCCCATTTTTCTTCTTCATTTGCAGAGACACTGAAGAAGAATTATTTAACATCAAAAGTCAACTTGCAAGAAGCAGAGAAGGCTCTGTCCAAGTGGTTCACTGGAGCTAAAGACAGAGGAGGACCGAGGGCTGCAAGGGTACAAAATAGACTTACGGCTCTGTAAAAAAAACAAAAAAGAAACCCTGCTGATTCAAGATAAGCTTTTGAGTTTTCCATCTGACGTTTTCCCCATGTTGCTACAGTTCCAAATATCTAAGGAATTTTGATGTAGTTTGACATTTCTAGTTTTTTTAAAGTTTACACACTTTGGAATACAGTCATGTAAAATCAGTTGTTGGACAAAATAAATGTGAAAAATGTTGTTTTGTGTACCCTCGTGATTTTTGAAATGGTTATATTTACAAACTAGTTTTTGTTTGCAGTCAGCTTTAATATATTTGGTGTCTTTGTGTCACAGAACCCGTATTGGCTGTCTGATAAATTGATTTTGTGACTGTTTTACTACATGGGTCCCACCCAGTGCCAGAAATTAGCCAATTCAAACTAGAAGTAAGAACTACAGAACCCACTGATAATGCCATTTCAACTTTTTAGCTCGTGTTTTCCTCATGTTGTACCCACTAAGAACTTGAAAAATGGGGCCTAGGTGGGTTTCAGTGTACTTTGCCCAGTTGGGGTCCATTTAGTTCCCAGATTTTACCAATATAACACCGAGATGGGCTTATAAAATGGGGCCATTATGGAACCCGCGGACAATCCCACTTATAACCCACTTTTTAGCCTTTGTGGTACCCACATAAAACTTGAAAGATGGGGTCCAGGTGGGTTTCTCTGTACTTTGCCCAGTTGGGGCCCATTTAGTTCCCAAATTTTCCTAACATAACACCTATATGGGCATTTAACATGGGGCCATTACGGAACCAGCGGACAATCCTATATGGGGCCCATTTTTCAGCCCATTTCCAAACCATATGGGGCCCACATATAAATGTTGGCTGGGATCCTTCATACCCAGTTTTGATCGAAACATCTCCTTCCTTTAACACTCTCTGGTGCTACACTTTGATTCTATCTCTTTGATTCTGTTTACTACGCTTTTCTTCATCCCTATAAGGTGTGAGTGGATATATATAAATCCTTCACGTACAACAAGTTCATCACCTAGTTCTGCTTTTTGTCTATAATTACCCAGATGTACCAAACTGGGGTTAATGCTGCCCTTTTGCACCCTTTCCTTTAATACTATTTTTCTCCTGCAGTTACAGGAACCTGCTCACAGTATAATACCATCTACAGTTCCACAAAAGCTCTTCCCATTTCTTTTCCATATCTTCTTTTGAGCTTCAATATGTGCAGCAAACAATGCACATAATTTAACCTATTAAATAACCACATTACCTAGATAGACTTAACATACCATATACATATTAACGAATTAGAATATTTCACTCAGCATGAATGCACTGCAAACTTAATAACTTTCTCGAGAACATCAAATGTGTCCAATAACTTGAAAGTAGACTTAACCAAAGCTGCAAATTCAACAGTTTTGTGCAAAAAGCAGATAGCGATTTCACAAGGGCTTAAAAAATCAAGTATCCACTTCAATAAAGTGCTAATATTTAACTATTTTCCAAATATGACAAAGGAGTAGTATTAAATTACAGCCAGATGCTGTTAACTTGGGGTTTTGTGCACATGCTCAGAAACAACGGGTAGGATGGTTTGTGAGGTAGGCTGTATTCCCAGAACACCGCTACTTTTTAAGTAAAGAAGTTGCTTCAGTACTGCAGTATTTTTATCACAGGTATGTGTACTTGTACGCGTCCTCTGCCTCTGAGCAGAGTACTGAGGACACGAGCGTCTGACAGATCTCGCTGACAAAGAGCGAGAGACCAGCTCGAGTATCTAAGGATGAATAATCTGATTGAATTAATCTGAAATATTGTTTGTAAATACAGAACGTCTGTTCTTCTGCCTGTGTAACGATGTAAAAGAATGAATATGGTTTTGTTGTTGTTAAATTCCTGTTAAACTTGGGATCGCAACCATGGGTTTATTTTGAAACTTTTATTTTGAAAATCCGCAGCGGACGTCTGCTACCGGTAAACTGGTTTTCCCTAAGCTTGTCTGTTAGTAGCAATGAAGCTTTTGCTGTGGTACGTTCTTCCTCAGTCCGCCCTGACTGAACATGAGTTTAAAACATATTTGAAGATCCTCATTGAGGTTAACATGTCAGTGCATTAACAGCATGAACTGTCCATACAGTAGCATCTGAGTAGATTTCAGTTTTATGATCTTGTTTTGAAATTAATGGGTTAGACAGTAGGGAAAAATGGACACGCTGAGCTAGCGGCTAACAGCTAGAGGAGATTGTCGTGTCTAATAATTTGAAACTTTTCTTGATAGTTTGGGCGGAATGCTGTTGCTGGAAACCCATGGTTATTCATGTCCCATGTTATTGCAGAGACCCACAAAAGGGGAATAAACCACGCCTGAGCTCTACCCATCTCGAGTCCAGAGAGTTTTACTCATACAGCACCGGACATAGAGACTGAGGGGGGTTACACCTGCAGTTCAATAAAAGCTGACTCATCTCCGAGTCTGTGGCTGGTCTGCAGAACGAGCTGCTGTTAGCAGGAAGTGAGGGCGGACATGACAAACCACAGAGTCATAAATGTGACAGCAGAAGAAGAACAACACGGAGCAGCTCTGAGACTGAAGGTTTGTTGAGTCCGGCTCTTTTTACCCCTGCAGAGTCTTTCAGAGGAGAGTGGGCGAGCTGATGATATTTGTATGTTCTACAGAGTGATGAAGACTCTGAGGGTTTCAGCAGCCTACAGTGAAATAACCAGACTCCCTGTGATGCTGCTCCTCCTGTCAGGTACGTACGGCTCCTGCTGTAACTCTGTTTGCTCTGCTCTCTCTCTTATTTGAACAAAATCACTTTTTTATTCTTTGAATAAAAATCAAACTCTAACTTCCTATTTCTGTGTTTTCAGTCTGTGAATGTGACAGCGTGGAGGTCAAAGGTCACACGGGTCAGGACATCACTCTGCCCTGTAAGTATGACAGGAAATACTATGGCGCTCTGTCAGTGTGCTGGCAGCGAGGAGAAATACCAACCAGAGGCTGCTCCAATCAGCTGATCTCCACAGATGGGCTCACAGTGGAAACCAGAGCATCCAGCAGGTATCAGCTGCTGGGCCGACTGGAGGACGGAGACGTCTCTCTGACCATAAAGAGCCTGACAGAGGGAGACGCTGGACGATACGGCTGCAGGGTGGAGATACCCGGCTGGTTCAACGATGACAAACATCACATCGATGTGAGCGTCGTCACAGGTGAGGATCCTGTCGGGTGTTTGTGCACAAAATGCACCGAAGCTGTAAATTTAAAGACAAACATCCCGTCATATCAGGGTAAAGTGTTTCTGTCCAGAGCTGTAGGTTCACTTAGAGACAGACAAACATGCTCAGAGTGCATTTTCTTAGATTATTAGCAGTTGAAGGTTCAAGTTAAAAAACGTCTTCTGTGCCTCTGAAACAAACAAACAAAGAGCCCCACCCCCACACAGGACAGGCTTTGTATCATGTGTGATAAACAGGAGGCACAGGTGATTGGTCAGAAGTTCTCCTTATGTGGCAGAGATCCAGCACTTCGGCTCACGTTTCTTCTTCTGCAACTTTCTGAAACACTTCTGCAAGCAACACTCCCGTTACCATGGCAACCACCTCTTGCTCCCCGCTCAGACCTGCAGACTTAGAGAAGGATGCATCCCATAACAGCAGAGTTGTGGCCCTGTGGTCTTGTAGATATCACAAACCCCGTCCACGTTCCTGTGAAGGCTCTCAGTCTTGTGTCTGTTGGTATCACAGGAACAGTCTACGTCTAAAACTTGATGAGGCATCAGCCTTACAGATGAAAATAAATCCCAACAACACCCAAACAGACCTGTTACCACGAGCACATCGCCCACAAACACGGTCCTACTCTGAGGTAATCCACTCGCCAACAACACAGAAGGAGGAAATGATTTGAATGGTAAATGGCCTGTATTTATATAGCGCTTTACTAGTCCCTCAGGACCGCAAAGCGCTTTACACATCCAGTCATCCACCCATTCACACACACATTCACACACAGGTGATGGCAAGCTACATTGTAGCCACAGCCAGCCTGGGGCGCACTGACAGAGGCGAGGCTGCCGGACACTGGCGCCACCGGGCCCTCTGACCACCACCAGTAGGCAACGGGTGAAGTGTCTTGCCCAAGGACACAACGACCGAGACTGTCCAAGCTGGGGCTCGAATTGGCAACCTTCCGATTACAAGGCGAACTCCCAACTCTTGAGCCACGATCGCCCCAAACCTGCATCATCTCTGAGACTCTGTCAGTCTGTCTTTAGTCTGTCTTCCTATGGACGATTTAGGAAAATGATGACTTCAAAAATGACATTTTCAATAAGTGGAGGTTCAATCACACCTTGATGTTACCTTAAAATAGTGCTGATCACTTCCTGTGGAAATCTGTGCTAACTGATTGGACTGCAGCTTCACACACAGAGTTCATCTGAAGAGTTAAATGTGTGACAGCTGGTTGGAGCCTCCACGCTGTAGTGTTTCACGTCCACTCTAAACTCAGAATGTAATTAAACATGAAGCTGAGCTGTGGAAATATTCTGCTCGTTTCAGCTCCATCTACCACGGCAGCTTTGCATGAATGTCAGTTCATAATAATCCATCTTTGTCTTCCACACAAACTTCCTGTAAAACTGATTGTTTCACTTTATTAACAATTCAAACTCTGTTTAGCTCCTCACATCTTAACCACCATCACCACCGTGGTGGGACAAACAGGAAGTGATGTCACAGCCACAGACTCGATGCCGACTCAGACTCAGACTGAGGTAAGTTGTTTTTTTTTTAATTTTCTTTTTTTAGTTCAGGTTAAATTAATTTCACAGAATTTTAAAATGTGATTAATAAACGTGTTATTGTTTATTAATCACTGTGTTACGTTCAAACATCCACAAAAGTGTCAGAAATGAGCTCAACATGATCACATGTGGGCGACTGTGATGAGAATGTAATCAACTGGTCCTTGAATGCAACTGACACCCTCTTCTCGACGCCCGGGCTCGGGAGAGCCTGAGTGTCCTGGAGGGGCTTTCCCTGCCGGATACACGATGGACGGGTGGAGGAACTGGAGGGTCGCGTGCCTGATGGGACTGTCGATCGAGGACATTGAAGACATCTACCTTTTTGGAACCATGATAACAGGGTTCTTGCTGATGGAGCTGGCTTGGCCCTGGCTTATCAATGATTAAAGAAAGTGGAAACAGCTGTTCAAACCCCACAAGGCTGCCCGCTGTGATTGAAACGATGGGGCGGGTCGCGACTTCTCAAAATGGGCTCATTGAACGCAGCACAGATAAGATCTTGGAGAAGCTCGAGGCTCTCCAGCAAGAGATTGACAGGCCAGTGACGGACTGTTAGAGTGAAATGGACATGCAGTTGTTCCCACTAAAGGAAACCACCATCATTTCATGCGGCTACCATATCAGCGCCAGCTGTGGTCTCAAGGCTGGAGCTGAACAACAAAATTCTTCCCTGATAACAGACTGTGTTTAGGCTCTTCGTTCCCATCACACGCCGCCCATCCTGGATTGCAAACGCCTTCGAACCCTTATCTCCAAGGTCGAGGTCAGACTGCAGGTCTAAGCCCAGCGCTGCATTATTATGACTGTGTCTACATCGGCTCACCCCCTTACCCACCCCTGTTGCTTGTGGTATATGGTGTTGTGATGTGAATATGTATGTGCTCTCTGTGCAGAGGAGCTCATTGATTGATTGATTGATTGATTGATTGATTGACTGATTGATGGAAACAGTGATTGCTGTTCCTGTTGGTGTTTTTAATGGGAGGGACCTCCTGCTGCTGCTCTGACCTCAGCTTCATCTTCAGGCTGCTGATTGGTACACAGGTCACATGACTAAATGTTTACAGGTGAGGATCACAGCTGTGCAGCAGGTAGACCACCTGGAAAACTTCATCTGGAACTCAGTGAGGCTGACCTTCATCATCGTCATCCCTGCTCTGCTGATGACTGCAGCTCACAGTCAGTACACACACACACACACACGCACGCCTGTTTTCATATCTTAGTGGAGACATCTCATTGACCTCATGCTTTCCCTGACATCTTAAATGACTGCCTGACCCTGAGCCTAAACCAAACCTAACTGTAACCCTGACACTAAAACTACACTATGAGTCTCAAACATGCTTTCAGACTCGTGAGGACATTTTGTCCCCATAAGTACTGTTGGTCCCCACAAAGATATGTATGTTACACACACACACACACACACACACACACACACGCAACGATTATTTCATGTGATTATTTCTACCAGCTTCAGTCTGACATTCATTAAATGTCGCCCTCATGTGGTCAGACTCAGGTATTACACCATTAAATATCTCTCCATATGTTTCCATTTCACATCAGACTGAACAAAGACAGACACATTTTTTAAATTAGATCATTTATTTGATTAAATTCACCTGCAGGGGTTTGGAGGCGGGATCAGAGACTGCAGACTGACAGCAGGCTGAACCAATCAGACGAGGAGGAGGGCAGTCCTCTGTAAAGATCACCTTGAACAGCTGAATGAAGGGAACATCTGATCATATCATCATTGTGCAGTTAGGTGCATTTGCTCCCAGCATCAGGGCAAAGACCCTTTGGGGTCTGAACAGTTGAACAATCAGCCCACTGAGACCTGACGGCAGTCCCATAATGATGTGCTGCAACAATAGGAGGACATCTCCACTTTACTGATGAATAACATGAACCAGCTGTGCGGATCAGCACAGACACTTTGAACACATTCCTGTAATAATTATTCAATTGACCTCGAGTCAGACAGATCCAGTCCCAGCATGCTTTGCTTCAGACTAATTAACTGCCAGGAAGCAGCAAGTCACCAGTGTGGGTCACATCTGGAAGAACAGCAGCACCTTTCTATGTACAGCACTGCAACCTTCAGGACTCCAGAAATGCCCTTGGTGTGGAGGCTGGGCCCAGATGCAGGCGGTGGTGAGTATAATAAAAGCTCATGGCCTTAGACATGGTCCCAGCCCGAGCAGAGGCCACAGCCTGCTGACGAAGAATCTCAGTCCATCCATTCTCTTTTCCACTTCAGGTCGTGGAGCGGTTGGAGCCCATCCCACTGTACCCCCTGGACAGGTACCAGGTTTAACTTCCCACATTTGCTGCCCTCTGACACGACCGGTTGGGGTGAGGGGAGGAGACAGGACAAAGACACGCTGTGGATAAAATCTAATGGTGTATGAACACCTCGTGAGTGTCTACCTTACAACATGAAGCGCCTTGCTGCTGTTGGGATTTGGCGCCATATAAATAAAACTAAACTGAATTTATTTGAAGTGCTTAAAGCTGCTTTATTTCCCTTTGAATTCAGTCTTTTTCAAGATTGTGGTTCTGACTTTTAGAGCGCTTTATGGAGCAGCACCAGCTCATGATTATATGATTACCATACGTCCCCAGCAGGTTCCTGAGGTCACATGATCAGGGCCTGAGGTCACATGATCATCATATGAGGCTGTAAACTAAAGGACGCTGAGCTTTTGCTACAGTGGTCCTGAGAGTCTGAAGCTCTGTGGACTCTAAAAGCTCTTTTCTTTAGTTTTGTTTCATTGATGATCACTTTGTGGTCCTCGTCTTAACAGATGTGCTATAAATAAAACTGGACTTACTTACTCCAGATGCTATATGTTATAAGGTAGAAACCCTCGAGGCGGTCTTTACTGTCACACGACAAACCTTGCAGTCTGCTGACTGCAGCTTCTTTTACAGTTTCTCCTCTGACAGCACAAGAAAGCAAACTCACCATGCTTTAAAACATAATTTACATCAATTCAATTCAAGTCAATTTTATTTATATAGCGCCAAATCACAACAAAAGTCGCCTCAAGGCGCTTCACATCAGCTGAGATTCAAGGATGTCCCCAAACTAACATGATCAATAATAATTAAGAATTAGTTTTAATTCAATGAAAATCAAATAGGATAATAAAAATGATAATACTGATAAAGACTGGTGAATATTGTGTTGATGGTGTGACTTGAACGAGCTGCTGCTGAGTGATTATTCATCACTGTGTAATACACGCCTGCTTCCTGACTTTAGCAGCAGTAGAACGACCCACTCCAGCTCCCACTGCAGCTCCTGCTGCCAGACCCAGTGCAGCTCCCACCAACAGTCCCACTGGACCAGCTGCAGCTCCCACGATAGCTCCAACAGTAATCTCGGTGCCAATCGCAGTACCGACTCCAGCACCGACTCCAGCAGCAGCTCCAGCAACAGCTCCAGCAACAGCACCAACCCAGCTGCCCCGAATAAACTCGTTGTTTCTTTGTGCTTCATATCTTGCTTCAGTGGCCATTAGCCCAGGCCTGTTCTTCTGAAGTTGCTCCATCTCTTTGGTTATAGCATTCTCTGCCTTCTCAAACATCTCGTTGGTGTAGCAGCTTCCTCCATTTCCCTGAACCATTATGTTGACCTTCTCGAGCAGCTCTCTGACCTGAGCAGGATCTCTGCTTCTGTTGTTAAAAACATGATATCCTCCACCACACTGACGGACTAAGTCACGGAGAGCTGGAGTTTTCATGATGAATTCTTCTGTGGAGACATTCAGATCATCTACATGTGTGAACAACGCCATGGTGTAACGAGTTGCTTTGTCTCCAAACACCTCCTGAAGGATTCTCACTGTTTCTCCTTCTTCATCTATAAATATGCTTGGCTGGATCACAACCAGGAACACATGAGGACCAGGAGCAGCCAATGAGAGGCATCTGTTGATCTCCGTGTTCACCTGGCCTAAGGTGAACACGGTGTGAAACAGGCCTGGAGTATCAACTACAGCCAGGGTCTGAAAATCAAACATGGCTGCTTCCTGCTGACACTCTGATGTCACCGAGGCAGGAGATGAAGCTGATGCGGTTTTAAAGGCTTTTCCTCCCAGGATGGTGTTTCCTGATGAACTCTTCCCAGCTCCAGTTTTCCCAACAACAACAATCCTGAGGTCTGCTTCTGCTTGTCTCATGGCCTCCTCAGCCTGTATGAACATCTCGTTGGTGTAGCAGCTTCCTCCGTTTCTCTGAACCATGGTGTTGATCTTCTCCAGCAGCTCTCTGACCTGAGAGCGATCTCTGCTTATGTTGTTAAAAGCTTGATATCCTCCACCACACTGACGGATGAAGTCATAAAGAGCTGGATCTTCCCTGATGAAATTTCCTATGGTGACTCCCCCACGCTCCAGGTCATCTCCACGTGTGAACAAGGCCATGGTGTATCCTGCTAAGTGGACTCCAAACATCTGCTGAAGGATTCTCAGTGTTTCTCGTTCTTTCTCTGTGAATCTGTCCACACAGATCACAACCAGGAACACATGAGGACCAGGAGCAGCAAAGGAGATGGATCTCCTGATCTCTGTCTTTATCTCCTCTTCAGTTTGAACATTATCAAACACACCTGGAGTATCGACCACAGACAGTTTTTGACCTTCAAACTCTCCCATTTCCTTCTGACACTCTGAAGTTACCGAGTTCAGAGATAGTTTAGATTCAAAAGCATCCTCTCTTCCTAAGATGGTGTTTCCTGATGCACTTTTTCCAGATCCAGTTGTTCCAAGAAGCACCATCCTGAGGTCTGGTTTCTCTGTTATCTCTTTCTTTTGTGGTTCCTCTGACCCTGTTTAAAGAAATTAGAGAATTTCAGTGATTTCATCACATTTTGCGCCTGAGGACTAAGTCACAGTAAAACCACATTCGCAGTTTGAAAACGTGTTTGACCTCCTACCTGATTTCCATTTTTTTGTATTGTAACATTTCCATAACGTCTCAAGCACCAGATATTTTGTTCTCACCACGGTTTATTTAGGAGGTACAGGAAAACAGGCCAGGATAAGGCACTTCCGGGTCGGGAATGGGCCCTGACCGTCGTCTGCACTTATGCACCGAGTGGCGGTTCAGGGTACCCGGCCTTCTTGGAGTCCCTGGGTGGGAAAGACTCACTGGCAGTTGCCCCAACTGGCCCAAGCAGTTATTAGGTTTAGGGGAAGTCACTTTCTCACACAATATTTATGTATTGATCAAACTTATATTTTGATTTATACTTTAATTAAGAGTAAAGTGCTTTAGTATTATGAAATGGAGAAAAGTTGTGTTTTAGCACTCTGATAATTGTTAATCGCGTACGAATATTAAGATCTTTAACTCTCTTAGCTGTGATGTAGAGGTGCCCCAGGTCACACCACACATCATATTGCATATTTTTCTATTTAAAAGAAAACATCTGGATGTGAGTCTGTAAAGTTGAAGGAGAGCGAGGCTCGTGTGGCCTTCCCACTGACAGCTTGATTTTCACAGACTCACAGTATCGACGTTACATTTTTGTCTGACTTCACTAAATATACTAAATTTATTGAACAACGAGGTGATTCAGGAAATGGAGCTGCTGCATCTGTCACTAAAAAGACACCAGAGATCAAACTTTGAGTTTTAAACACGTCGATCTGATCGTTTAAACATGAATCTGCCGGTGACGAGAGAAGCTACAAAGGTTTGTACTTGCTCTCTCTACATGTTGATTGTGAAAACAAAGCCACTTCTGTCAAAAGTGTTAGAATCACATTTCCTCCTCATGTTGAGATTTAAACATATATTTTTAATGCTTATTTGCTGATTATATTGTTTTATGTATAAGAGAGGGCCAGCTTTGAGTTTGAGCTAAGAGTGCTGACAGGAAACTGCATGCTTTGCAGAGCACAGGAGCAGAAAGTGAAACTAAGTGGAGTGTTTGATCGAAACTTAAAGTGTGGGTGACGTCTAGAGGAAGAATATAAATAAGCAGGCTTCCTGTTTTTGTTTGAGACCTCGGCTGGCGTGTCTGGGCGCCTGCTCGTCTCCATATTCTGGAATATGTAAAATTAAAGATCATTTTTAAGTTAGACCACTTTGAGCCGTGTCTTTCTTGGCCGTAAAGAATACAAAGAACTGGATTTAATATTATCTACAAAGTGCTGTCATCGAAGGTTTTTTTTAAACCTTTGACGGTTAATGTTTACGTTGGTTGCTTTGCTCGTGTGTTTAGATCATATTGTACAATAAAAACTACAGAAAAACATCAACTATTGTAAAAACAAAGGAAACCAGTGAGAGAAAAAGATCAAAGAAAGATGAAACCTAAGAAAGGTAAAGTGAGTGTTGAGTCTTATTACTCTTTAATTTACACTAATTTTCTACATTGCTATTTTTAAATGTACTTACCGAGTCGCTTGTATTTGCTGGCCATGTTCGTCTTTTACAGTTGATGTGTGGTTTGTGTCTCTGTTGAATAGTGTCAAGAGACACTAATAGAGACACTTCTTCAGCTGAGAATCAGAGAGGAGAAACACACAGTTTTACTTGCTGACATGGGCAGTCACAGAGACTCGCACTCTGCCACTGCCCTGGTCTTTATTTATATACAACAGTAGGTGCGTTTGTTCATTACATTGGAATGTGGATGTGTACATGTGTGTGCGCCGGGAGAGGTTCCTCTTTCTGGTACAAAGTGAAACTGCTTGTTAAGCTCTTATCTATCACTAGCAGGAACTGCTCCGTCGCTGCATGATAACGGGTCACAGTGAATCAAAACAACAGTCTAAGTCATCCAAAGGTCATCATGCAGTATTCTATCATTAAAAGCTTATACTGACTAATTTTCCATTGACAAATAGTTTCCTCTTTATTACACCACAATTTGAGTCTGCTGTTAACGCCTCCCTTTGAATAGTGACATTTTAATAGGAGGAAACAGAAGCAGGTAGTTGTTGGTTGCACGTCAGCAGTTGTGTAATTTAGCGATTCCATCTGTGTGTGGTACATCACTTCTGTAGTGTGCGTGCAGCAAAGCACAAAGCCTGTTATCAACAGCCGTTTTTCTGCTGCTGTTACAGATCTTTGTGCTGACTCTGGGAGAAAAAAGAAGTGAGACACACAGAGCAGCAAGTTTCACTGCGTTTGTTTTACTTGCAGGGAAGCGAAAGCACAAACACAGTGAACGTCTACGCTCGCCGGGACAATCCTGCAGGTGCTGTTCCACTGAAGTTTGGAACGGGTCATTTATCCCTGAATGCTCTTGGTAGATAGTGAGCTACTCTAATGCTTGAATCACAGTGCCATTAGACTTAATGTTACAGTCACTCAGTAGCAACACTAGGACCCACATTTCTTAATCCCTGCTTATTTCCTCCCTAACCAGGGGTCCCTCACACTTTTACAAGGAGCTTAGGTTTAGAAATCAAATGAACAGCTCTAAGGTTCTTTTTTTAAGAAAGTGTCACGGCACTGGGTCATGTGACCCAGTGTTCGAGTTTTATGGATTTTTGTATTCATTTTTGATCTAGTTAATTTCTAGGTTGCTGTTTAGTCCTTTATTTCTTAGTTGTTTCTGTCATCTCCCCCTGTACTCAGTCTCCCTGGTTCGTGCGTCTACCTGTCATGTTTCATGTCTATGTGGTTATGTTAACTTTATGTCATGTTTTATCTCCATGTCTACAGGGAGTGCAGAATTATTAGGCAAGTTGTATTTTTGAGGAATAATTTTATTATTGAACAACAACCATGTTCTCAATGAACCCAAAAAACTCATTAATATCAAAGCTGAATGTTTTTGGAAGTAGTTTTGAGTTTGTTTTTAGTTTTAGCTATTTTAGGGGGATATCTGTGTGTGCAGGTGACTATTACTGTGCATAATTATTAGGCAACTTAACAAAAAACAAATATATACCCATTTCAATTATTTATTTCTACCAGTGAAACCAATATAACATCTCCACATTCACAAATATACATTTCTGACATTCAAAAACCAAACAAAAACAAATCAGCGACCAATATAGCCACCTTTCTTTGCAAGGACACTCAAAAGCCTGCCATCCATGGATTCTGTCAGTGTTTTGATCTGTTCACCATCAACATTGCGTGCAGCAGCAACCACAGCCTCCCAGACACTGTTCAGAGAGGTGTACTGTTTTCCTCCTTGTAAATCTCACATTTGATGATGGACCACAGGTTCTCACTGGGGTTCAGATCAGGTGAACAAGGAGGCCATGTCATTAGTTTTTCTTCTTTTATACCCTTTCTTGCCAGCCACGCTGTGGAGTACTTGGACGCGTGTGATGGAGCATTGTCCTGCATGAAAATCATGTTTTTCTTGAAGGATGCAGACTTCTTCCTGTACCACTGCTTGAAGAAGGTGTCTTCCAGAAACTGGCAGTAGGACTGGGAGTTGAGCTTGACTCCATCCTCAACCCGAAAAGGCCCCACAAGCTCATCTTTGATGATACCAGCCCAAACCAGTACTCCACCTCCACCTTGCTGGCGTCTGAGTGGGACTGGAGCTCTCTGCCCTTTACCAATCCAGCCACGGGCCCATCCATCTGGCCCATCAAGACTCACTCTCATTTCATCAGTCCATAAAACCTTAGAAAAATCAGTCTTGAGATATTTCTTGGGCCAGTCTTGACGTTTCAGCTTGTGTGTCTTGTTCAGTGGTGGTCGTCTTTCAGCCTTTCTTACCTTGGCCATGTCTCTGAGTATTGCACACCTTGTGCTTTTGGGCACTCAGTGATGTTGCAGCTCTGAAATATGGCCAAACTGGTGGCAAGTGGCATCTTGGCAGCTGCACGCTTGACTTTTCTCAGTTCATGGGCAGTTATTTTGCGCCTTGGTTTTTCCACACGCTTCTTGCGACCCTGTTGACTATTTTGAATGAAACGCTTGATTGTTCGATGATTACGCTTCAGAAGCTTTGCAATTTTAAGACTGCTGCATCCCTCTGCAAGATATCTCACTATTTTTGACTTTTCTGAGCCTGTCAAGTCCTTCTTTTGACCCATTTTGCCAAAGGAAAGGAAGTTGCCTAATAATTATGCACACCTGATATAGGGTGTTGATGTCATTAGACCACACCCCTTCTCATTACAGAGATGCACATCACCTAATATGCTTAATTGGTAGTAGGCTTTCGAGCCTATACAGCTTGGAGTAAGACAACATGCATGAAGAGGATGATGTGGACAAAATACTCATTTGCCTAATAATTCTGCACTCCCTGTAATGTTGTTTGCATTTAAGTAGGCCTGTAGTTGCAGCAAGAGGACAGTTCTCTCTAGTATTTTAGATAAAAACGGAAGGTTGGAGATCGGCCTATAAGATCAGTGTGGTCGAGGCCAGTTTTCTTTAGGACAGGTTGCACCACTGCATGTTTAAATGCAGATGAGCCAAGTTTGAACTTTTCAATTGATCAATATGCCTTTAAAAGTAGAGAGTGAGATTGGTTCAAACTGATAGAAGTTGGACAGAGATCCACCAGGAGGAAGCAGATTCACCACAGGAAGATGTAGGAGTGAGGTTTTCAAAAGTGAAATTTTCCTCGTAAAATAATTTAAAAATTGCTCACTGAGAGCTGGGGAGGCAAAGTCTAGTGTATCAGGGCAAGGATTGATTGCAGAATTGAAAATTTTAAACAGGGTCTGGGAGCTATGTATGAATGAAACTGTGGGATTACCCCGGTGAGCATAGACGTTCACTGTGTATGCCTTTGCTTCCTTGCACATAAAATAAATGTGTTGGAACTCTCTGCTCTGTGACTTTTACTTCATAAGAGAATTTTTCTAACAGCTTCGAGCCAGATCCCAACATCTCTCCTCTTAATTCCTGCCAGGGCTGACCGATACCATGCGTGGGGGAGTGTAGGACTTCTGTAAGACCTCTGCCCTGTCACCCTGTCCTCATTTAACACACGGATGGCTTGGGGATAGAAGCTCCTCTTGAGCCTGTCTGTTTTTGCCCGGATGGTGCAGAATCTTCTGCCTGAGTGCAGAGTTGGAACATTTGTTTTGCCAGGATGGGTCCTTCAATATCTGAACTGCTCTGGACCACCATCTCTTGGTGTAAATGTCCTGTAGGTAGGGGAGAGCAGTCCTGCAGCAGCGTTCTGCCGTGCGGATCACTCTCTGAAGAGGAACTTGACACAGCTGTTCTTTTACAGGATATGATATTCTGTGTGAGGATGCTCTCCACAGTGCCTGCATGTGGACACCGAGATACTTAAAGGACTGCACCCTCTCCACTGGAGCTCCATTGATGATAATGGGCTTGTAGTCTCTGTGCTGACTCCTTCTGAAGTCCACCACCAGCTCCTTGGTCTTGCCAACGTTCAGCTGGAGATGGTTGTCCCGGCACCACGATGCCAGATTCTTCATTTCATCCATGTAGGCCGCCTCATCGTTGTTGTAGATGGCGCCCAACACCACTGTGTCATCAGCAAACTTCACAATGGTGTTGGAGCCGTGGGTGGCCACACAGTCTGAAGTGTAGAGGGAGTAGAGCAGTGGCGAAAGGACACAGCCTTGTGGTGCTCCTGTGTTGATGGTGATGCTGTTAGAGATGCACCTACCCACCCTCACCCAGTGAGGAAGTCCAACACCCACACACACAGATGGCTGTTGAGTCCCAGATCCCTCAGCTTTGTGAACAGTCTACTGGGCACTATTGTGTTAAACGCTGAACTGTAATCAACCAACAGCATTCTCACATAGTTACCCTGTTTCTTGTCCACGTGGCTGAGGGTGGTGTGCAGGACGTGGGCGATGGCGTCCTCCGTGGATCTGTTGGGTCGGTAGGCGAACTGGAGCGGATCTGTGGTGTCTGGGATGGAGGAGGAGATGATGTTCTTCAACAGCCTCTCGAACACCTTCATAACCACCGAGGTCAGTGCAACTGGCCGGTAATCATTCAGGCATGAGGGTTTGCTGTTCTTGGACACCGGGATGACGGTGGATCTCTTGAAGCATGTGGGGACCACAGACTTCGCCAGGGACTCGTTGAAGATGGAAGTGAACACACCTGCTAAAACTAGAAGATTTTGGAATGTTTAACAAAGCAATAAATAAGTAAACAACTAAAAAGGTGCATAGTCTGAGCGGAGCGGTCAGGAAGGCGTCTGGACGTGGCCGCGCCATCTTACAACATCCATAGTTTGTTCACTGGGACACTGGAGAGGTTAAAACCTAATTTCTTGGGTCAGAGACTGTAATGAAGACCGGGGATCCCATTACCCTTACCCACATTTTTACTAGTTTGAAGGACTAGTATTTAAAAAGTTAGATTAAAAAAAAGAACCCACATATTTACGGTGTGGTGTTTCTTGGGTTTGACGTCTTGATGTACGCTCAATCATCCAGGTAAGGAAATCTCAAAAGGTTGATTCTGTTCATCTGGGTGTTTTCAGTGGGAGAAACGTTTCGTCATCATCAAGTGACCTCTTCAGTCTTAGCTGACTGCAAGTTTCCCATCTGTCAAAGCTAGGAAGGCACCTAAAGAAAGCTCCAGGTGATCCAGGAAGTCAGCTGCTGCCTAAGTGCCAGGAGGATTGGTAGGATTTATACATCGGGGAAACCAAACAACCTCTAGCGAAGCGGATGGCACAACACAGCAGAGCCACCTCGTCAGACCAGGACTCTGCAGTCTATTTACACCTACAGGCCAGTGGACACTCTTTCAACGATGAGGATGTACACATCCTGGACAGGGAGGAACGCTGGTTTGAGCGCCGAGTCAAGGAGGCTATTTACGTGAAAAGGGAAAGACCATCTCTGAATGGAGGAGGGGGCCTAAGGGTACATCTGTCACCATCTTACAATGCTGTGATTGCAGCCATTCCCCAACTCTCTGTGAATGGGACTCATGGCCATTGATCAGTGTTCTTTGATCAGTGGTTGTTGATCAATGGCCATGAGAATTTGCATATTAATGATCAGAAACTGACCTCACGGCGCACTGTTCATTTAGAGACCGTGAGGGGACTGGCCATCCTACCCTTTCTGTCACGGCCAGCGGAGGCAGACCGTGTGGAGAGTGGTGGACCCAGGCGTGAACACAGGCGAGGAGACAGGAGTGAACTTAAACTGAAAGCGAGCCTTTATTTGGGCTGAAGCAGAGGGGAGTAGACAAAACATAACAGGGACAGAGACTGCAACTAACCAAAAACCTAAACTGGAAAAACACTAACATGAGTGAAAGGAATAACTATGATCACTGTGAACAGAATGCTGTGCAGATGCATGGAAACTGTGAACCAAATGGCGTGACGAAACAGACATGAACATGACCTCATCGTGCGGGTGCATGAAAAACAACATAAACCAAATGGCAAACATGAACTGCACAGAACCCTGAAAAACACTTAACTTGACCAGAGGGGAGGAACACAGACGACGCGACGACGAACAAAGGAAGACTGAGGACTTAAATACACACATGAGGTGATCAGGAGAAGTGGAGACAATGACAATACAGAGTAACACTAACTACAATGAACAAAGAACACCAGACTTCCAAAATAAAACAGGAAACATGGAGACATACAGGGAGTGCAGAATTATTAGGCAAATGAGTATTTTGTCCACATCATCCTCTTCATGCATGTTGTCTTACTCCAAGCTGTATAGGCTCGAAAGCCTACTACCAATTAAGCATATTAGGTGATGTGCATCTCTGTAATGAGAAGGGGTGTGGTCTAATGACATCAACACCCTATATCAGGTGTGCATAATTATTAGGCAACTTCCTTTCCTTTGGCAAAATGGGTCAAAAGAAGGACTTGACAGGCTCAGAAAAGTCAAAAATAGTGAGATATCTTGCAGAGGGATGCAGCAGTCTTAAAATTGCAAAGCTTCTGAAGCGTGATCATCGAACAATCAAGCGTTTCATTCAAAATAGTCAACAGGGTCGCAAGAAGCATGTGGAAAAACCAAGGCGCAAAATAACTGCCCATGAACTGAGAAAAGTCAAGCGTGCAGCTGCCAAGATGCCACTTGCCACCAGTTTGGCCATATTTCAGAGCTGCAACATCACTGGAGTGCCCAAAAGCACAAGGTGTGCAATACTCAGAGACACGGCCAAGGTAAGAAAGGCTGAAAGACGACCACCACTGAACAAGACACACAAGCTGAAACGTCAAGACTGGCCCAAGAAATATCTCAAGACTGATTTTTCTAAGGTTTTATGGACTGATGAAATGAGAGTGAGTCTTGATGGGCCAGATGGATGGGCCCGTGGCTGGATTGGTAAAGGGCAGAGAGCTCCAGTCCGACTCAGACGCCAGCAAGGTGGAGGTGGAGTACTGGTTTGGGCTGGTATCATCAAAGATGAGCTTGTGGGGCCTTTTCGGGTTGAGGATGGAGTCAAGCTCAACTCCCAGTCCTACTGCCAGTTTCTGGAAGACACCTTCTTCAAGCAGTGGTACAGGAAGAAGTCTGCATCCTTCAAGAAAAACATGATTTTCATGCAGGACAATGCTCCATCACACGCGTCCAAGTACTCCACAGCGTGGCTGGCAAGAAAGGGTATAAAAGAAGAAAAACTAATGACATGGCCTCCTTGTTCACCTGATCTGAACCCCAGTGAGAACCTGTGGTCCATCATCAAATGTGAGATTTACAAGGAGGGAAAACAGTACACCTCTCTGAACAGTGTCTGGGAGGCTGTGGTTGCTGCTGCACGCAATGTTGATGGTGAACAGATCAAAACACTGACAGAATCCATGGATGGCAGGCTTTTGAGTGTCCTTGCAAAGAAAGGTGGCTATATTGGTCGCTGATTTGTTTTGGTTTGGTTTTTGAATGTCAGAAATGTATATTTGTGAATGTGGAGATGTTATATTGGTTTCACTGGTAAAATAAATCATTGAAATGGGTATATATTTGTTTTTGTTAAGTTGCCTAATAATTATGCACAGTAATAGTCACCTGCACACACAGATATCCCCCTAAAATAGCTCAAACTAAAAACAAACTCAAAACTACTTCCAAAAACATTCAGCTTTGATATTAATGAGTTTTTTGGGTTCATTGAGAACATGGTTGTTGTTCAATAATAAAATTATTCCTCAAAAATACAACTTGCCTAATAATTCTGCACTCCCTGTAGTGACAAATTTCAGTCTGGTTTTAAACCTCACCACAGCACTGAAACGGCACTGCTGAGGGTTTTCAATGATCTTCTTTTAGTTACTGACTCAGGTCGTCCTGCTGTTTTAATTTTATTGGATCTGTCCGCTGCTTTTGATATGGTAGACCATAAAATTCTTTTAGAGAGACTGGAACATGTTATAGGCATCAAGATTCTGCACCAATTTAAACCAACCT
This sequence comes from Oreochromis aureus, assembly GCF_013358895.1. NCBI lineage: Eukaryota > Metazoa > Chordata > Actinopteri > Cichliformes > Cichlidae > Oreochromis > Oreochromis aureus. The sequence goes on from NC_052951.1 coordinate 35,229,903, forward strand.
CTCATGACAGAAAAATGTCATGATGGGTTGCTACTCGTCCACCGCTGCCCCTCTTTGTTGTGGAGTACCACAGGGGTCTGTGCTGGGCCCTCTACTGTTTGCCTTGTATATGCTACCCCTAGAGTTGGATGTCTCGAGAACACTTTTACGTGGTCTTGGTCTCGCTGTCTCGGTCTTGCTGTCTCAGATCAACATAGTGGTCGGGAGATTTGGAGTCAACAGTATCCATGACACACAACGTAACGTTTGATAATGTGTCATGCACAAAAGCATCAGCTCTAAGAGCCGTGCTTACAGAGTGCTTTGTAGTGAATCAGGAGAGTCGACTCCCATTGAGCGAGAGCCGGCTCCTCACTTAATTTCCTTTGGCTGCTCAGCTCTCACACAGTGGCTCAGCTCTGCTCCAATCCCTCCATATTGTGGCCAATCACATGTGAGGATATAGGATAATATCATTATGTGAAAAACAGAGAGGGTGAGAGACGCGACAGTCAAGTGGAGCGTGCGTCTGTCCTCTCAGTCAGTGAGTGAGACAGTAGACAGCGGTGAGGAGGGCTGTGCGAAAGCAAAAACACATAAATATGCCTGACGCCTGTAAACGAAGCAGCATCTGGCTGCAGTTTAAAGACTTTGGTGTCTCGACTTGGTCTTGGTCTTGACTCAGTCTGTCTTGGTCTTGTCTTGGTCTTGATACCCTCTGGTCTTGGTATTGTCTTGGTCTTGGTTTAGGCGGTCTTGACTACAAGTCCAGCTGCCCCTGGGTTCTATGTTTGACAAATATCAGATCTCCTACCACTGTTATACTGGCGACATTCAAATCTTTTTCCAGTTGTCTGATGACCTGCCTGCTTCATTGAATCGTTTGTCTGACTGCTTGAAAGAGGTCACAGAGTGGCTGTCAGCCAATTCTCTCATTTTAAATGGGAAGAAAACTGAGATTATGGTGTTTGATAGTCACACTCCTCGAGACCAGCTAGCTTCTCGATTTGGTCCCTTTGCTTGCTGTCTTACAGATACTGTGAGTAATCAGGGTGTTTGCCTGGATAGTTCATTTAAGCTGGATAAACAGATTTCCTTAGTGGTGAAATCTGGCTTCTTCCAATTGCGCCAGATTTCAAAGGCCAAACACTTAATACCGTACAAAGATCTTGAAAAACTGATCCATGCCTTTGTGACCTCCATATTAGATTATTGTAACTTGCTGTACTCTGGACTCCAACTCGCTCACCTCTAACGATTACAGCTCGTTCAGAAAGCTGCGGCTCGTCTTCTACCCGGAAATAGAAAAGTTTCCCTCCATTACTCCAGTGCTCTCTGACTTATATTGGCTGCCTATTAAATTTCGTATTGATTTTAAAGTTCTGCTGCTTACTTTCAAATGCCTGAACAACCTTGCCCCTGACTATCTCACCGACCTCCTCAGTCTCTGTACTCCCAGAGGTTCTTTACGATCATCTGGTCAGTTACTTCTGGCCCAGCCCAGGCACCGTCTGAAGACTAGGGGTGATTGTGCTTTTGCCTCTGTAGCACCAAACCTCTGGAATAGTCTTCCTGCTACTAATCGTGCCTCTGACTCCATTCAATCCTTTAAAGCACGCTTGAAAACTTACCTATTCAACCTGGCTTTTCCGACTTGCTAATTCTCACCGCTCATTAATTGCTGTATCGTTACTCATTTCTCTGGATAATCATGATTTCTCCCCATCTCTACTTACTAATGCTTTTTGTTTGTTTTCTCTACTTTCTCTATCTTACCTTGTTTTAATGACTTACTGTAAATTACTGTTTATTCCTCACTGTGAAGCACTTTGGTTTGCCCCCCTGGTTTTAAACGTGCTATATAAATAAAATTGTATTGTATTGTATCTTAACCACCATAATGACCGTGGCGGGACAAACAGGAACTGATGTCACAGCCACAGACTCGATGACACAGACTCAGACTGAGGTAAATTGGTTTTTTAATTCTCTTTTTTTAGTTCAGGTTAAATTAATTTCACAGAGTAATTAAAATGTGATTAATAAACATTGTGTTATTGTTTATTAATCACTGTGTTGCATTCAAACATCCACAAAAGTGTCAGAAATAAGTTCAACATGATCACATGTGGATGACTGTGATGAGAGCGTCACTAGCTTCACCTGCTGAGATTCAGCGAGCACAACTTAAGAAATCTGCTTCTCTTGAATTTAAATGTTCAGCTGTTGACAGTTTCCTTACAGGTCATTTTGTCATGTCTGCGGGTGCTCTTCAGCTCAGCAACACAAAGCTGACAAAATGATTTTTACTGATTTTTATTTGTTATTAGTCACAAAATATAAAAAACATCTCCCCTCACCACACTCCCTGCTGGTAACTGATGGCCTCAGGGGTTGGTGCATTGGTGGTTCTTGGTGTCCAGGGGCTGGGCGCTCAGGTATGCACCAGCTCACTCCCGGTGGCTACTTGGCGGGGCCTGGTGCCTGTCGCTCGGTCAGGCCTCTTCCGGGGCAAAGGGGGCCCTCGGGCCTCCGGCCTCGGGGCCTGCAACTCGGTTCACTCTGGCACAGCTGGCTGCCGGCAGAGCCGGCGGGCATGCCGGTGCAGCCCCCTCTGGCTTCTGCTCCGTGGCTACTGGGTGACCCCTCGTCTGGGGATCTCCTCAGCCCTTCCCAGGAGGGTGGCACGGATGCCCCTCCGGTGGTACTCCTTGGGCTCTCGCACTCTGGGGCCTCTGGATGTCTGGAGCCTGGATCTCCTCCATGCCTGCTTCATGCCCTGGGGACGGGGCTATGGCCCTCCACACCTCTAGCAGACCGTTACATGGGGAAACCTTTTTGTATACAAGCGCGTTGATCCACACAGGTGTGCACACGGGTGTTCACTGTTCGTAGACATAAACTACACCTTTCTTAGCTGCTACTTCAAAGCAGATTGTGCGCTGTCTGTCCTGCGTGCTGCACAACAACATTCAATATTTAGTATTTACTGCTGTTCACACTCAGCTAGATTAATGTGATGGTGTTGTGTTTAGTATGTTGCTTTGTTTTTTTGGTTTTTTTTGCTTGCTTTCTCTTCTTTTTCTCTCAACAGGTGATCCAGGAGATTTTTTTTTCTCTTTGTCTTTGTAAGTGCCCTTTCGCACTGTCCCTTTTCCCTTCTGTTTTTCTTTTCCTTCCTCTCTTTCTTTCTCCCTTTCCTTTCCCCCAGTCATGTCTGTCCCATCTGTAACAACTGAAAATTAAATAATAACAAAGTTTGATCAAATGGACCAATGCGGCAATGCCATGATGATCCATTTGGCAAAATAAATCCATTTGGTATCCTTGTTGGTCTTCAGACAACAATTCTGACGGCTAAAGAACCAAATGGGACAGAGAAAAAAAAAAAAAATATATATATATATATAAAAAACATCAAAACAGTGAAGAAACAAAAAGCAGTCACGGTACAGAGGAGACTAACGAACCGAACACTAGGGGGCCGACATTAAAGCGACTCTTTACATTTAATGTTAGAAATCACAGAGAAACGCCACCAGATGAGGGGAGGAGTCAGAGAAAACACTTAACTGCAGCAGTTTACAGCTAAGTGTCCGAGTCACTAACAACATTTGAGCCACTTCAAAGACATCACCTGCTAAGAGCAGCTAACGGAGGCTAACAGTAGCTAAGAAAGGCATAAACAGGAGCACTTACTGACAGAAAAATTCAGCATATCCTCAGCATCTCAGTGTGGCTGTCATCAGTCAGCAGTGAGCATCACTGACTCGTATCCGACTCCTTTCACAAAGTTTCACAGTTTCCTCTGGAGTAAACAGCTGTGGCTGCTCCACCCAGCATCGTGAGGTAAGCAATGCCCACAAGAGCGTTTCAGAGTTACAGATATAACTATATATTTTTTATTTATATTATATATTATATTATTAAGACATGTTCAAATATAGTGTGTACAAAAGCATTTTTATCCAAACAGAAGAAGCAACAGCCATTGGCTGTTAAGAAGCAACACAGCAGCTTAATGTGATGATGATTAAAAGTCACCCTCATGTGGTCAAACTGAAGTATTACACCATAAATATCATTTTATTAGCATTTCAAACTTGTTATTAAATTAAAACATAAGTTTAAAATTAATTTGATCTCCAGAAGGTTGGACGTGTTATCAGCAGGCCAAGCTGGACCAATCAGAGGAGGACGTATTGGTTTAACCATCCAATAAATTATGTTTCTACATTTTATTTTAGTTTATCAGGTTCTTCCACTGAGCTGTGAAACAAATGAAGTTTTCCACAAAGTCAGCGTGAAAAAATAAAAATGAATTTTTGACCCCGAAAAATGTATTGTAGTTGTTCCTTATTTAATGGTGATGGATTCATATTATTCATATGTTTTGTTTTCTAAGAAACAAAGTCTGACTTCATAAACGATTTTAGAAAATGAACAAAATCAACACAGGAAATACATTCATAGCACAAATGTTCTTCACTATAATTAAAATGTTTTCGAATTAATAAAATGACATTTATAAAGTGACTATTAGAAGTAAGCAATCGTCAGTGCATCAACATAGAGCTGATGAAATAATATTAACTGAACAGATGGAAAATAAGAGCCGTCATAAAAGATCAAACAACTTTTTCCTCTGCACAATGTCGCACTGAGATGATGTAATAATCATAAATCTTTCATTACTGTGATGGTCCGCAAAAAACCCACTGCTATTACTTCACTCATAAACTCTCTGAATGTTGAATTCATCCCTCGGCTTTTATTATTTTCTATCAGCTTTATTCTGATGTTGATTCAAAGTCTCCCCCTTCAGTGGTCAAACATGAGTATTACAGCAGTAAAACGAAGTAAAACTTTATTTGACTGAATCTGTCTGCAGCAGGCAGAAGATTGACAGCAGGCTAAACCAATCAGAGGAGGGCAGTCCTGTAAACACCATCACATACGTCATATATAAAATAAAGAGTTTTTACCTCATGTTTGTGGTCCTTGAATAAAAGTTCAAACCTTATCAGTTATTTATGCTGAGTGGCTTTTCAAATACAGTTTCTGTTATCAGAAACACATGAAATAAAAACCCTGAAGAGACTCCATTTAGCATTTAATATTAACAAAGATGCATTAATGAATCTGAAAAAGTTTATTTAACAGAGTGCAGATGAAATACACGGAGTGTGTAATAAAGCTGGACCCTAACCCTAAACATCAAACCCAAACTGACTTTCTGGAGTTCAGTCAATTTGTACATTAACATCTTAAAACAAACAAACAGCAAATATTTTGATTATTACTGAAGAATTCAAAAACTTCAGTCCACCAACAAACACCGACAACAAAAACATGAATATTTGTATTTTAATCATTTCAGAAGTCAAGAGAGAGCCAAGAGTGATGGTGACGAGTTCATCATCAAATGCTGAACAAACTTCCATCCATCCTCTTATCTTTATTAGGGTCACAGGGGGTGGAGCCTATCCCAGCTACACAGGGGGAGAGGCGCTTTACACCTGTACAGGTCTACAGCCTGTCGCAGGAGAAACATAAAAACATAAAAACAGTTTGGTGTTGATGAGAAAATCAAACTTGAACTGTTTGATTTCATACCTGCTGTGTGACAGGAGGTCAGAGGTCAGCACAGGTGCTGAGTCAGCAGGTCCCAGAGGCAGCAGCAGCACAGGAGAGTCGAGCACGCCGCCAGACACGACTTCCTGCCGCCGCCTCGATCCTGCTGCTGATCCACCACGTAAACTGGAAGGACAGGAAGTTACATGACTGCAGGATGCGTACCCAGTACAACAATCAATTATGACGGCTCTACATGCACAGTTCTTTTTGTTTTGGGATCTGTATGATGTCATAGAGAGGAGAAATCCTTGTATAGCCATCAGAGAAGCCCCGCCTCCTGTTTGTGAGGGACAGCCAATCAGAAAACCTTGTTTTTCTTGTTTTATATGTATTTTCTTCTTTAGAGCAGAGTGGTTATGTGTTCAAGGTGGTCTGAGCATGTGCAGAGGAGGGAGGGTGGAGGCTGAGGATGGAGGAAAAGAGGAAGATTTTTCCCCACTATGACACATAAACACAGAACTCTGTGTTTGTGCTGACCCTGCCTGAGCTCTCTGTATCGTGACCTTTGACCTGCCTGCGTGTTTTGGTGGGTACGAGGCCCCTGGGGGCCCTTCGAGCCTGCCCTGGTAGGCCGACTGGGTCCCAAAGGTGCTCTGTGGGGTCATCGGAGCCATGTAACCTGGATGTTCATGGTAATAGGACTGAGGGAAGGTCTGCAGAGGAAACACGTGGTTACCATAGTAACATTGATGGTCATGTGACAGTTTGTTAATTTGAAGAAAAATGTTATTTTTATGCAGTCAAAGAATTTTTAAATCCTAAAACTGAAAGGTCATAAGTTTGTTTTTCTGGGTCATAAATGTCGCAGAAATATAAAACCAGAAGCTTCGTAATCTCTGAGTGATGATTTGATTTGATTTGATATGATATACCTTTATTAGTCCCACAAGGGGAAATTTCATAAGGCTGCCGACCTACTGCACGCAATGGCGGCGCCATCTTACCCTCCGACCATACATACATTACACAAAAACATCACATGGGGAAGACAGGTCAGAGGGGTATAACAATGGAACATGCACCACATGAGGAAAGATAAGGAGAAAAAAAATAACTCCTCCCAGACTCCAACAGGGAGATCAGTTTGAGAACAGAAAAAAAACACCTCTGCACATAGCACATGAAAAAAAAAAAAAAAAGGATGCTGCAGCAGTGCATGCTGGGTACCTGGTACGGAGAGCTGGGGAAGACACCAGGCTGACAGGCGAGAGCTGTAAAGAAACAACAGGATCAATACTTAAACCAGGGGTCCGTTCTTCGTACCTCGCTAAGTAAGTTAGCCGGATTTGATTGTTGACGATTTCGCGTGATCTTGGATCGTTCGGTTCTCCGAAGCTCATCCGGGACTTGCTGTCATAGCAACACATCCGTAAGCGTAAACCTGCTCGGGAGCAGGTTTACTTTATGTAAACAGGATTAGATCGCGGCCACTCAGGTATGTCCGCTTCATTTATACGAAAGCAACAGCGATATTTCGCCACTGTTTGTCCATAAATAAATATTATCAATGTAACTAAAGATAATGCAGTATTTGATTCTTTTATTGATTTCATACAGATACATACAGGTCATTTCCGAAAAAAAGCGAATTGTACTAGTAATCATTCTATTACATGTATTTGATTATTTCAGATGTAATTCATATTTTAGAGTAGTAATAGTCAATTACTTCGTGTAATCAAGATGAGAGACCACGACTATAAAAGCGAAGGTGGATTTGGGAAGTCTGTCGCAGCCATGTCCTGTCTGTTTGTACGCGAGCAAGGAAGGTGCAAGATTGATAAGGAGAGTTTACAGAATTTAGCGGATATTGCGGGATAGACAGGATCCTTTAGCTCAGCGCGACAGTGTGCTCATAGAGAGATATCGATTCTCCCGTGAGGGTATTATTTACTTTCTCTCTCTCTCTCTCTCTCTCTCTATATATATATATATATATATATATATATATATATATATCCCAACTTACTGTGCATGCTTCAGTCACCCCTTGCATGGGAACAGGTAAAAGTGATGGAGTGTTATGTCAAACTACACACAAAAAACCCACAATGTCAATAAATGTCACAGTACAAAAAGCCGGGATGTGACGAGGGGGTGCAGGACCACCACCTGTCTTTATTTGCTCTGCCCTTTTCTTGGTTGCTGTTATAAACAAACAAACAGATTATTTCAGGGTCTCTTTTCAAGAGACTAAAAGCAATATAAGTGATAAATATTACCATTCTGTAGAATATTCTTATATTTCACTTTTACTTGTTCCCATGTTCTAGTGGGTCCTGTTGTGGCTCTAATGTGAAAGAGGATATAATGTAATATAATATAATAAATTACTTACGAGTTTAATTTGTCAGCAACTTTCTGCCAGCCCTCTCTCCTTGCTTTTGCAGCCTTTGCAGTGTTCCCTTGCGTTTTAATTAAACTCTGAAACTCCTGATATCCCTCAATCAAGAGTTCTTGGTCTGCTGCCGTGAGATACTGCGCGCACTCCTTCGACATCTTCGCCGACCAATCACAGGGTTGCCGATCAATGTTTCTACTATCGATGCGTAGCCCCTTTTAAGCCACCCAGTGATCTCAGATTACTTCATCCAGCTATACTAATCGTCAACAACAGGTGTGTTCGGAGAACCGGATTAGCGAGCTCAAAGTTAGCGCGATGATTTGATCTTGGATGTAGTAAGCGAGGTACGAAGAACGGGCCCCTGGAGTCTGAGAATTGAAAACACCTGAATGACTCAGATTCTGCAGGTTTCCTGAACTGAATTCTTCTCTCCCAGCAGCCTGTGAACGCACCTCAGCCGCCTGTGTGCCCACTTCCACCCTACTCCACACCCTGTATAAACAATATATACGCGGCGTTTTTTCCTCAATAGTTTCGTCATGTTTACTGTCTAAGGACAGCGCTAGCAAGCACTCTGTGCTTATGAGCAAAAAATAAAAAAACAAAACCAAATCAGCCCGTTCATGTTGGTGGTAAAATGCATCATGTCGACCAATCAAAAGTGATATGGCAACATGACATTTGGATGTTTAGGAAGAGGGGGAAGTTTTAGGAGTGACAGCGAGAGAGAGAGTGAGTTTTGAGATGTGAGATTTGTGACGTTTAGCGTGTTTGTTGTGTGTACTTAATGTGTTGTCTTGTATAGTTAGTGTGTAGTGTTGTGGATAGTTTTGTGTTGTGTGTCAGAACAATGAGGCGACTGCTGTGTATAGTTTATAGTCTTTATAGTGGACAGAAATATTTGGCACAAATAATTTGTGTGGCATCTTATTGAATGCAGAACAGCTGATTGTTATTTAAATATGGTTGGTAAATGGTTATAAAAAAAAGGGGTAAAAGGTAAATGGCTGCAAATAACTTTGTTGTTTGCAAAACTTGTGCAAAGATTTTAAAATTGACAATTTATATTTTCATTTAAAGTTATGAAATATGATTCATTAAAGATGTTTGTGGTTGTTACAGTAAAAATACTTTTTCTACTCTGATTTTATGTTTTTTGTCTGATTTTATATCAGTTGTGTTAATACAGTCAAAATGTAAACATGACTGTAAATTCAGACACGTGAGGTTGTGCTGAAAACAATGATACCAAACAAGGCAAATAAATAGTTTTTAAAGGTGAAATGTGGAGAGAAAATCAAAAGTAGTTAAAATGGCCGATTATACCCTGGACCCCAGAGGGTTAAACATTTTTTTAAAGTAACGCATTAGTTACTTTTCAAGTAATTAATTACTTTTAGAATCTTGTAACTCAGTTACTAACTCAGTTACTTTTTTGAAGAAGTAACTATAATCAATTACTTTTCAAAGTAACTTGCCCAACACTATTAATTACTGATTACTTCTCTATAAAAGTAATCCCGTTACTTTACTGATTACTTATTTTCAAAAGTAATTAGCTACTTCGTTACTTAGTTACTTTTTAAAAACACGATTTACAACCTGAATAGGTAATAAAACGATAGATCTTTCAGCCCAATTCTACTTTTTATGCATAATCCATCATATAAATGTAATCAAATGAAAAAGTCTCTTTTTAAAATGTGTTTTATTAGTTTTAATCTTTTAGCTTTATGCACATTGCATCAAGCAAAAATGTAATTATATACAACAGTCTTTGACTTGAAGAACATTTAAACCTATGTTCTGCATATTCCAGCAGATAAAATAAAATCATTTTTGTGTTTACACTCTTTCAAATAGATGCAAGTAAAACACAGCAGAAAATAAATAAAATCAAAGACTCAGCAGCTCTGAGTCCTGTCGCTCTTAAATCTGTTGTCACCTTTTTTGTCAGGAGTGGGGCGGGTGGAGGTTTGCCCGGTGCCACAGCCATCATGTCAGTGGGAGGATCCGGGAGTTTCTCTGTGAATGTCACATTCTCGTGGCAGCGCACTCGGTGCTTGCTCTGAAGTTTAGGGGGTTTTTCGCTGTAAAAAGAAGTTTTCTTCCCACGCAGAGTGAAGAGCGGACGCTAATGTTTGTGTCACTTTTTACAGAATCAAACTCAAAGTAAGGTCAGTCCTTCCACACTTTAAACGCTGCACGGTCGTATGCTCTCCCGCACTCCATATTATCCATTATTGATCTGCACACGTCTGTTACCACGAACGTTGCACGCACTTATGTCATTGTCATGAGACAGTAACGCAGTAACGCAGCGTGCTTACGGGAAAGTAACAGTAATCTACTACTCGTTACTTGAAAAAAGTAATCTCATTACAGTAACGCGTTACTTGGTGATGGCACATGCCAACCTTTGACCTCTGTGGCTGCGAGTTTTGTGTCTTTCAGAGTAAAACTTGTGCAGCACTGTTGTACACAGGAAGTGATCTCAAAGATAAAAGAGGACAGACCTGGAGAGATGGCGGGGGCCGAGGGTCCCTCGGGGAAGTGAGGACGGTACGGCGGAGGCTCGGCGCTCATCCTGGAGGGACGGTTGGCTGATGGTGTCGCTGTAGGAGAGGAGAGCAGAGACACTGAGCCGCTGTCTGGGCGTGGATGCTGTGCTGACGCGTCTCGTGATTCAGAGTCAGGTCAGTGAATGCTGCCTCACAGCTCCATAATCCAATCTGCTCTCACAGACCTCCACCTCTCTGCCAACACTGTTTTTATTCACGCTCAGGATTGTTGGTGTCAGCTGAGCCTTATTTACCGTCTGCATAGCACAAAACTTCCAGCTGAGACACAAATAAGCTTTCAGATGTTTGAACGGGGACTCAGTGTTTCCCATAATTACTTAGTCGTCATTACTTTATTATCAGACAACTTTTAGCAGAAAGTTCATTTTAACCAAATAACCAGACTCCATTCACGAATCCTGCAATTTAAGGTTTTACAAGCTATCCTAAGAATTCCAAACTAATTAATTTTACACTTCTGGAATTTTACAGTTTCAAAGTGTCGTCTCTTCAGTTCGTCTCTGTTTAACCCGCCTCACTGCAAAAAAACGTCAGAATCCAGGAAACTTTGACCTCAGTCTGCTGCCTGCCTGTTAGAAACATGCAGTCATCACAGAGCCTTTAAACGTGTGGTTTTTAAATGGAGTCTGGTGTGACAGAATCTGAACTCACCTTCCAGCTGAAGACAAACTTCTGCTAAAGCATTGATTTTCTCTCCGGTGAGCTGACAGACGACTGACGGACTGAGGCGAGCTGACAGCTGTCAGAGGCAGAGGCGGTGAGGTCAGAGGTCTCCTCCTCCTGCTCCTCCTGCTCCTGCTCCACTGATGGTGGCTTCCTGTTTGTTTTTCCTGCAGGGTTTGGGCTCAGACTGGTTCACAGGAAGCCAAATAAAGTCTGCAGCTTTCAGGCGTCACCCTGGAAACAGCTTCAGAGATATCTGCTCATACAAACTGATCACTGATCAATAACATTCAGCCTCATCTCTTTATTTTTTTTGTTGATAATTTATCATCTTTGAACGTATTTGAATTTTTCAATATTTTTCATTTTCGGTTCTGTTTTTCTGTCTTTTTTACATTTATAATATTTTATTTTTCACTTTTTAAAATCGTTTTTAACTGTTTCTAGTTTTTATTATTTTGTTATTTGTTTTCTTTGTTTTACACAAACAATAATAATATCGATTTTTCTTTTCCATTATATGTGTTATTGTTTCATAGATAATAATGTTTTACATTTTTTATTAATAAGATTTATTATTTTATTAATATTTTTATTATTTGTATGATTTTTTTGTGCTTACTTTTAAAATATTTATATTAATTATAAATGTTTTTTTACATTTTTATTTAATTTACTGTGTAAAAAATAAATACAATTTTTTTACGTATAAATGTTATTTCTTTAAACAGCTGTTGCTCGAGTTTCATACCAGAAAAAAATGTTTTTATCAGTTTATTATTGGTTCATTTATACATGACATCATTGATCACTTTTACTGCAAAGAAACACAACGACAGTCTGTCAGACGCTCAGAAACTCAATCTTACCTAATAACAGTAAATACAGCACAGCTTCTATTTAAAGGTACGTCAGCCAATCAGGAAGCAGAAGGAGAGTCAGATGTCACTGTGGGCGTGGCATTTGTTTCAGTTCATGCCTGCATGCAAACTGCTGCTTTCAGCACAGGAAACAGGCCAGTTTATCTTCAGTCTGTTTCTCCAGCACGTGTTCGTCGCCCTCTGGTGGCCGAGTTAGTCAGTGCAGCTTTAAAACACGATGCCTAAATAATGAAGCTCAAAGCAGAACAAACAGACGTGTCTCTACAGTTATTGCTACGTGTCCTCTGTTTACAGGAAGTCTTCCTCCACCCAGGCTTTGGATGTGAAGCGGTCCTTTTTACTAACGTGGGCTGATTTTCACTGTTGCCCTTTGAGCCGATCGGCACCTCCTCTGCTCCTCCCTCGTTTGTGCTTGTAGTGGTGACAGACCCTGGAAAGCAGCACAGAGTTCAGATGAGGCTGTGGCAGTCACACACAGTGACTGATGATGTTACCTCTCAAATCAAACGCCTCACAGTTAATCTGATGATGGAAACTTGATCCAAATCCACTAAGAGGAGCAGATGTGACTCCGCCCCTCAAGGGGAGGAGCTGTGACGACAGGAAACAGGAAACAAGAAACAGAACTTCAGTTACGACTCATAACCTCGGTTCTATGTGCACAGATGGAGCTGAAGGGGTCAAAGGTCAGGGCTCAGCCTTGTTTATGGTGTGGATGGATGTTTTCAGCGATGAACCTGGTAGCCTTTAAACTTTTGGACGTGTTGGTGGAGGTTTTGATCGACTTTGATTGATAAATTCATCCTTCACTCATCCTGCTGATCACCTGCACCAACAGGAGAGGCTGAATCACAGCGACTGATTCAGGTGTGTTTGTGGTCCTTTGGCAAGCATCGTGTTCTGGAGTTGCTGGTGATGTCACTCAGCCAGGCGGACCACCAGAGCCCTATGTCCACAGAGTTCAGCCAATCAGAGGCCGGTCTGGAGGCCCAATGTGGTCAGGGGTAACATATCTGGAGAATCAGCGACCCTGACCCCTGTGGGCTCTGGTGGTCCCGCCTTCATCATTAGGACGTGGCGGCCTGTTTGTTGCGGAAAGTTTCAAAAAACGCCATCATGCCCTTCCTCACACTGCTGCTGCTGCCGCTACCCTTCGCCATCCTCTGCGCCATCACACTGGAGCTGCTGCTGCCATGGTGACGGGATGTGAGGGGAGGGAAGGCGGCGCCATCCATGGAGTTGGCCCGTTTCACCTTTGATGGGTTTGCACGCCATGATTTGGTCCTTGGGGGAGGAGTCTGAGCCACCAGACACTTCTGATACTGGACCTGAAGGAGCAACGGCAGCCAACAGAGGGCGCCACAGGAATGATTTATTCTTATGATCAATATTTATCCAATATATCAACAAACTCCTCAAACCAAAACTCTGTTCTTGGAGGTTAATCTGACTTTTCTCTTTGAAACAGACTGTAAGGAGTGTGAATCAGGTGATCAGTGTAATGTCAGCATCTCTCACCATGCACGCAGCCTGGACGGCCTCGGAGATGATCCCAGCGTCCGGTTCACACCAGAACACGTGACATTCGAACTGCTGCGTGCCGCCGTCCACAATCACTGCGAAGGTGTGGCTGTCGTGACCGACGCCCAGAAAGGTGAGGAAGCGTACCTGACACTCCCAGAAGGGCTCGTCGCCGTCCTGTCAGCATGAGAGGAGGAGGGTTAAACACAGCCATGATGACCTTTGACCTGAGGTCTATGTGCATCGAGGACTGTACCTCTCCTTTCCACAGAGACAGGACGTTATCGGTGACGTGGATCACCGTCGGCTCCCAGTCGTCTCGGTCTGTGGAGTTCATGATGCTTTCTATCGCTCGGTTCAACACCTCCATACCTGCGACACACATCAGCGACCTTTAACCTTTTAATCACACAATATACTCCATTAAGAAAACACTCCTCCTGGTTACACTAAACATTCACAGAGGGTTTTATTTCCACGGAGGCCCCTCCTGATCGGAGACCTCGACATCTGCGATCGTCCACGTCAGATGTTCTCTGTGGTGCTTCAGCCCCGTTTCAGGTCACTCAGCTGATCCGTGCATTTCCAGGTTTCATGAGCAGGACTCACCTGGTCTCATGTTGTTACTTTGGAAGCGCTGAAAATGGGAGCCGTGTATAAAAATGATCCTAAATAATTAGAGCAGTATTTTGTTAAGTCGCTTGAATTAAAGCTAAAAGTCTGCATCATGGTTGTCTGAATGATGGCGGTGATGTGTCATTGTCCACCTCTATGTGCGTGCTGTGCATGAGTGTATATCATGGTCCAAAGCACCAGTGTTTCCAGTGAATGCGTATTAATGGTTGAGCTCAGCCCAGGTGTGACAGGTGTGTTTATGTCCTACCCATGGCTCGGGACACCGGCAGGTTGCCGATGTACTGGACCTCAAACTTCTGCACCTGCTGCCGCACTGCCTCCAGAAACTCCACTGAAACAACAGCAAGATCAGTAATCAGCCAAAATTAGTGCAGGACCAATCAGAGCGCAGCGTCTACACTAAGGACGCACACCAGGTGACTCACCTTGTCTCGGCAGGTCCTCAGGTGAGATGCTCTCCATGGTCAGGGAGCGGGACGGCCTCATCAGGGCCTTTTCAGACATCATCTAAACACAGAGTGTAGAGAAGTAAAAAACGCTGACCTCTGACCTCTCAGGTAAACCAGCTGACCCACAGCTGTAGTTGACCCTGAGCTGCAGGTGACCCTCAGATGTGGGTGACCTCCACTGACCTTTGAGCACATCTCATGCAGCGCTGTGGCGATGGCTTTGGCTGGAGCGTCGCAGCGAAACACGTGACACTTCAGCACACAGCTGTCCTTATCACCCGCCACGAAGGCAAAGTCCCTGAATGCACCACACACACACACACACACACACACACACACAGCGGACCGATCAGGTGGTGATCAGCAGCTGAACTCAATAAATGACCCTGACATGTGGAGGAGGCTGTGAGTGTAAGGGTAGTGGTTTACCTGTCCCTGCCCAGGTGTGAGGGGGGCGTGGCAAAGAAACACAGAGAGTTAGTGTAAACAAACCGAAGCATGCAGGAGCACAAACCAGGAGTTCAGCTCAGCGAAGCACAAACAGGAAGCGGGGAAATACGGTCTCTGATTGGCTCACCTGCCATTGTTGCAGCCCACCCCCCAAACACGGATATTGATGATTGGCTGACAGTGCAGAGGGGTGTGGTCTAATGGGTCCAACAGGGTCAAGGTGTCTTTTTTCAGAACTAGCATCATCTCGCGGCCCTGCAGACAGACAGGTGGATGGACAGGTGCATCAAACCGCTGATAAACAGGTTCCACAGGACACACGTCAGGGGCGGATCTAGAAGGGTGGCATGGGGTGGCAACTGCCACCCTAAAATGATCCCTTGCCACCCCAAGTGCCACCCCAGTTTTGCATATGACAGTGTTGTTTATTAAAATAAGATAGCATTAACAGTTTGAGCGTAGTTACAGTCAACAGTGAATATAAATGCTAAAACTGAATATATTGCATAGTGTCCCCCCCTCCACCATTAACAAATGGTTCAGCCCATAGCAGGAGCGGCTTTTTTCTTGTTGTCAGCAGCAAGCCATGCTTATGATTGTGCCAGGGCACATTTTGAACAACACCATGGGAATTTTGGATTTTACACATTTGGTTGGATGTTACACTCTGGAAATGGAAGGAAGGTGAGTGTTATTAACCCTCTGTGGTCCACGGACACGCTGCACCTCCAAATCACATGACTGATGTAAGCTGACACAGCAACAAGCTGCAGCCACGCTGAGTCTCTATTTCAACCCACATTGAAAGTTCGGACTTCAAAGTTTTAAAATTTTAATTACAGGCCAGTAAATCCAGAGTTATGATAATATATATAAGCCACGCTTTTTTCTAAATACTGTCGTCACGTTTTTGTGTGTGTGTGTTTTAAGCGTTTTCTAAGGACAGCGCGAAAACAGTAAAGAAAGAAAAAAAAAAAAAGCCACCTCTTTGCTATCGGTGGAAAAATGCACCATGTCGACCAATTAAAAAAAAGTCAACACGTGGGATTTGGTTGTTTAGGAAGAGGGGAGAGTTTTGGGAGTGACGGTAACGGCAGCGAGACAGAGCGAGCGAGTGAGAGAGAGAGAGCGAGAGAGTTGTGTAGTCGTTGTTTTGTTTTGTGTGTCAGTGAGGGCACTAATAAATGTCACAAAGGCACATTTGCAATGTAAACACTGTCACTAAGTAGAAAACCAGCGGAGTGATACACCTGCTGTTGTCAGGCCTGCAGGTTTGTCCCTGTGCTGTTCTCCTCTGTGTTTTGGTGGACAAACTTTTTTTACTGGCACACATCATTTGTGGGGCATCTTATTGCGACACCTGATTGTTCTCTCACTTTAGTTTTAGTAATATTTTTAAATGGTTGTACAAAATGAAAAAAAAAAACGGCAGGTGTATTGGCTGCATTTTTAGATAAATAGTTGTATATGTTTACAAAATGTATAATTTATATTTGCATTTCAAGTTATAAAAATTTACTTTTTTTACAGTAAAAAAATACTACTAGGATTTTAAGTTCTTTGTGTGATTTCAGATCAGTAATACTAATGCAGTATGTCAGTGAAAAAAAAAAAAAAACTAAATTCAGTTGAGCTGAAAAGATACCAAACAAGGCAGGGGGAAAAAATAAAATGAAACAATTTGAGGGTGAAATACAAACGTAAACTCAAAAGGAGTCAAAAATGGCCGGTTGTATTTCAGACCTCAGTGGGTTAATCCAACAAATCATGAAAAATTAGGTTTAAATTTTTGTTCATGACAGTGCAGATTTCTGACATTTTGTGTAATTTAAGCTGTAACAATGTGATTGATTTCTAACAAAAAACAGTGAAACTTAAGTTAGACTTGTGTTTGTTAATGAACCGCCCCATGTTGTGTAGCTTTCTGGATTTCATACTTATTGGGCTACATATTTATTTATTATACAGGCTATACAGTACATAACATCAAAACTCACATGTTTTATGCAACTAAAGTGTGTAATTATGTGGGCTACAGACAATAATTAAGTTATAGACTATATTTATATGAAAAACGTGTATACTTACTGCATTTGAATCATTTTAACCACCTGCATATGTGTTTGGGGGGAAAAAGGGCTTTGATTTTGCCACCCTAAGAAAATTTCTCTAGATCCGCCCCTGATACACGTGCACTTCCTGCATCCTGCCACAGGAGGGCAGCAGAGGTGTCTCACCTCCCCCCAGGCACCCAGCCGGTCTCTCTGCTCGGGGCTGCTGCAGTGAGACAGCTGCTGGATGACGTTACTAACAGCGAGGCTGCTGCGACCAGGAGAAAGGTCCTCCTCCTCCACCTGCAGCCAGCCGAGGGAGCGCACGGCAAAACACTGGACATGTAGAGGGGGAGACAGGTGGAGGGGGAGAGAGGTGGAAGGGGAAACAGGTGGAGGGGGAGAGAGGTGGAGGGGGAGACAGGTGGAGGGAGAGACAGGTGGAGGGGAGAGATGTGGAGGGGAGACAGGTGGAGAGGGAGACAGGTGGAGGGGAGAGATGTGGAGGGGAGACAGGTGGGGGGGGAGAGGTGGAGGGGAGACAGGTGGAGAGTGAGACGGAGGGGAGACAGGTGGAGGGGAGAGATGTGGAGGGGAGACAGGTGGAGGGGGAGAGGTGGAGGGGAGACAGGTGGAGAGTGAGACGGAGGGGGGAGACAGGTGGAGGGGAGACAGGTGGAGAGGGAGACAGGTGGAGGGGGAGACATGTAGAGGGGAGACAGGTGGAGGGGGGAGAGGTGGAGGGGAGACAGGTGGAGAGTGAGACGGAGAGGGAGACAGGTGGGGGGAGCGATGTGGAGGGGAGACAGGTGGAGGGGAGACATGTAGAGGGGAGACAGGTGGAGGGGGAGACGGGTGGAGGGGGAGAGGTGGAGAGTGAGACGGAGAGGGAGACAGGTGGAGGGGAGAGATGTGGAGGGGAGACAGGTGGAGGGGGGAGAGGTGGAGGGGAGACAGGTGGAGAGTGAGACGGAGAGGGAGACAGGTGGAGGGCGAGAGATGTGGAGGGGGAGACAGGTGGAGAGGGAGACAGGTGGAGGGGGAGAGATGTGGAGGGGGAGACGGGTGGAGAGGGAGACAGGTGGAGAGGGAGAGATGTGGAGGGGGAGACGGGTGGAGACAGACAGTAGGTTTTTTGTTTGACAAACAGAAACCAGGACACGGAGGCAGAGAGATTAAATCAGATTAATGCTCAATAAAACCGTGGTCGAGAGACATAGACACAAACAAAGAGAGAGAGAGTGAGATTAGTGCAGATTAGAGCACCAGAATAGATCCTGGACCAACGAGGACCTCTCATTTCTGTGTTCAACACTTTGTTCCAGAAACCTTTCCATCATTTTCATCATGTTCACACAGGAAGTCAAATGTGCCCTTAATTTATTACCTGTGTAAATGAACAATAACCACAGGGGGCGCTGTGGCCCCAGTCAGAGTTAAAGTGAGAGAGTTTTTATTTATTTGACAGAATCAGGTATTATTAATGTTGCTGTCTCACCTTGGAGTCGGGGTCGTGGTTGGTGAGGTCATCTTCATGCCACGAAGACCTGAGAAACAAAAACAGTATCACCTGCACAGGTGCAGAGTGCAAACAGCAGGTCCTCATGATTACAAGGATCAGCGTGTCCTCATAAGTCTGCAGAACTACAGTGAGGACCAGGGTCGGGGTCCAGGACACACCTGTGGGGATGTTTGTAACCAGTGGGGACAGCTGTGACGGGACTTCAGCTGTACGAGGACGTGTTTACACTGTGAGGACATGTGTCCACTGTGAGGACGTGTTTACACTGTGAGGACATGTGTCCACTGTGAGGACGTGTGTCCACTGTGAGGATGTGTGTCCACTGTGAGGACGTGTTTACACTGTGAGGACATGTGTCCACTGTGAGGACGTGTGTCCACTGTGAGGATGTGTTTACACTCTGAGGACATGTGTCCACTGTGAGGACGTGTTTACACTGTGAGGACATGTGTCCACTGTGAGGATGTGTGTCCACTGTGAGGACGTGTTTACACTGTGAGGACATGTGTCCACTGTGAGGACGTGTGTCCACTGTGAGGACATGTGTCCACTGTGAGGACGTGTGTCCACTGTGAGGATGTGTGTCCACTGTGAGGACAGTTTAGTCATCACTCTTTAAAGGACAGCTGAGTGTCCTGGACCTGGACACCTTTAAGCTGTCATGGTGGGAACACATCACCCATACTGCACATGTATGTGTTACCTGCCCTCAGGTGGACCTTCTGTCTCCTCGTTGGAGCTCTGCTGTCCAGCCTCCTCCTGCTGAGACACCACAGAAGAAGAAAAGCCTGAGGTGACCGGGTCACTCTGAGCAGGTTTACTGGAGCAGGTCTGCTTCTTCTCACCTGGGCATCGAGCAGCTGCGGTGTCCCTGTAAGACGGGGATGTTGCCACTGGGTGGCGCCGGTGGGAACGTGCCAGTAGTACGTTCCCGTGGAGTCTTTGATGGTTCTCCAGCCGGAGGGAAGGTCTGGGTCCAGCAGCAGGTTCTGGTCTGTCCAGATGTTGTCTGCAGGGACACAAAACAGGTAAATGTGAACAGTTTAAAAGATGGAGCAAGCTTCTGTCTCTGAGAACATGGGCGGGGCTTTAACCTGCATTCAATCTGATGGCCACCAGTGGGCGATGTGTGTGGTTCATATTCTGTTTGTGAGTCGCTCATTTCAGTCACACGTGTGATAGACTGGAGCATCGACAGGAGTACGTTCATTGGCTGACAAACTGTGATCGACTGATTAGCCAATGAATGTGCGCCTTCACATTTAGACCCTTTTGTATTGTCTATATCAGTAAATATTTTTAACAGCGCCCCCTGCAGGTCACAGCAGTGGATGTAGCTGGCGACCTCAGCCAGCTACATCGGATCGTCAAAGCAGCTGCCAACATCATCGGAACATCTCTCCCTCTGCTGCATCTTTCACAAACACTGCATCAGTCAGGCCTCCTGCATCGTGTGTGACCCCTCACACCGACTCTTTTCTCCTCCCATCCGGCAGACGCTATCGCAGCAGTGGGGCCCGATCCTCCAGACTGTGGGACAGCTTTTTCCCACAAGCCATCAGACTGCTGAACTCACCACAAGCTCCCCCACTCCCCCCACCACACACACCCACACAAATTGTAAACTGACTCTATTGGACTCCACAGACCACTGCTGGATGCTGCTCTATGGACAATCCTGCTCATGATGATCACTTTATTTCACACTGTAAACTGTAAAGCTGCTACGTTGGTCATCTGTGGTGGCCTCAGCCATCTTCTATGGTGTGGTCTGCTGGGGCGGCAACATCTCTGCTGGAGACAGGAAGAGACTGAACAGGCTGATCCGAAGGCCCAGCTCTGTTCTAGGATGCCCCCTGGACCCAGTGGAGGTGGTGAGTGACAGGAGAATGGCGGCTAAGCTGTCATCCCTGTTGGACAACATCTCCCACCCCATGCAGGAGACTCTGACAGCACTGAGCAGCTCCTTCAGTGGCTGCGGCACCCACGGTGTGGGACGGAGAGATTTCGCAGGTCTTTCCTCCCCACTGCTGTCAGACTCCACAACAAAGACTTTTGCAGCTGATCAAACCCTCACATGTGAAATAAGACTGCTATATGTGCAATTCTTTCTCTGACAAAGTTGTACTTTTGTATTTTCTTACTCAGTTCTATATAGTATTTGTATTCTATTTTATTCTATTGTTTATATTATTCTATTTTTATTCTATTGTTTATAGTATTTTATTTTATTTTATTGCATCCCAGTGTTTTCTAATTTCTGCTACATAACTTTGCACTTTTGCTGTAACAAAACAAATTTCCCACCTGTGGGACTAATAAAGGTCATCTTATCTTTACCTTTATCTTTTAAACCACTTCAAAGTCACTTTAAATCTCAATTGTAAATTTTAGACTGTTATTAACCCTTTTACCTCAAAGTGTACATTTACTCCCCTTACCTCAGTCTCAGAGTGATTATATGTTTATTCTTCTTATTCGTACTCTTCCTATATGTTGTTCTTTTGCACTGTATGGAAGTGGAGCCTCGTCGTCTCGTCTCTACATACTGAACTGTCCACTGCAGAGATGACAATAAAGTTTACTTTGAGTTTGAAAACCCTCGTTGAAGATTTTACAAAATCCTAAATATTCTTAAATTATTTTAGTCTTCTGTTTAAACCAACTAGCACCAAGCAACAATGTACCCCATGATGATGATGATGATGATGATGAGTGTTACTCCATCCATAAATGTGAGTCAGGGTTCAAATAAAGCACTAGCCAAAGTAATCCCATTACTGCACTCATCTCTAATCGTGTTGTCAAACTTCTTTCAGATGTGAAAATGTTCAAACTGCTTGATGTGCAGAGTTCAGACAAACTGTTCATGCAGTCAAACAGTTTTGTGTGCAGCTCTGTCTGAAACGTGCTGCGTTCACTGTCAGCTCCAGCTTTGAGTTCACAAACTGTGCTCAGACATCCATCACCTCACAGCTCAGAGACACCACCCAGCTGCTTTAAAGCACCGCTCTGCCCATCATCAGATCAGGTATCGATCCCGGGACATCAGCAATGCCGTCTCGTCCTCTGCAGGTTTACGTCTGCTGCAGAGGACACGTCCATGCACACTCAGCCAGCGCTGACACATCACAACTGGATCTGTTCACTTTTAAAGTGACGGCACTTATAATCATTTTAAATTCAATAAAGTGAGCTGTTGCACTTATGTATAGATACATTTACCAGCTCACATTTAATGAAAGTGTCCTTTTAAAGGCAGCTGAGTGCTCTGTGATTGGCTGCTCTCTGCACTGAGTCACCGATGTTCAGATGTGCGTCCGTGGATCTGAAACTCAGACGTTTTCTCAGGCAGATTCTGAACGAGCTGTTTCTCTGGTTCCCTGCAGGGTCCTGGGTTATTCTGTATGTTTCTATGAGCTGTCCCCCGAGCATGGACACGTCCACCACCCTGTGTCCTTCAGTCCTCCTGCTCTGCTAACACACTGCTGACTCTGAGCTCTGAATGTTCCTGTTTTATTCCTGATATATCTGTAAAAACTACAACAGGAGAGGCTGACGGTGATCGGAGGTCAGACTGCGTTAGAGGAAGAGAGGAAACCAGAGAAGCTGTGAATAATTAATAAGTGCTCCGAGACACGAGACGCTGAATGGGCTGATTAAAAGACAACGATACGCTCAGCCTGAGACGGGGAGGCGGGGCCATGGTGCTGACCAGCAGAGCTACAGCCTGAAACGTTCCCACAGCAGCCCAGAGCGCTGATTGTGTTAGATTTCACTCCATAACTTACCTGACAACAGTTACCTGTGATTGTGAGTTTATACACAGCTTCAAATGATTCAGAAGTCGACACAGACAAATGAGACGCTTACATTCAGTCACGTGGGGCGGGGAATTTCATATTCCTGATATATAGTCACACGTGTTTCAGATTAAGATTAAAGTTTAAAGTCACGCTCATCCAAACCTTTATTTTAGTCTGTTTCCCCAAACAGAGAGAGAGACGCCTGCTGAGCATGAACTCAGTCTAAAGGTTTGTCTCATAAATGTTCATGTTGAAGCTGAACGTTGAGCTTCTGCTGGTTCAGGTCTGATGGAAGGACTGAGACACCAACAACAACGAATAAGATAAGAATATAAGAAATACTTTGATTATCTCGTGTTTGGGAAGTTTCCTTTACAACAACAACAACAACAACAATAATAATAATAATAATAATGCGTTTTATTAAATTACTTTATTTCTGTATTTATGTTTCATCTGTTTTGAGGAATCAGCAGAGAGACTCCATCTGTTGGTCAAAGTTACAAATTTTTGTTATTTTTTGTTTTCTTTTTGTTTGTTTTTTTAAGAAAAAATCAGCCTTTGCTTTTTTTAATTCATTTTCTAATCTGTATTTGGAATATTATTTTGTACATGTGTAACCTCACTGTTTTAAATGGTATGAATAATAGAAATGGAACTAATAGTTCAACACTTTATATTTAATGAATTCATATATATGAGAAATGATGGCAGCTCTGGGTCTAATCCAGCCCTGGATACAAACAGCTGACTTTACAGGCTGTGACCTGAGCGTCCTGTGTACCGACTGCAGCGGAGCTTTAGCTCATAATGACCCTTTTAAAGACATCAGAGTGATGGAGGACAAACACCACCGTCCTTCTTTAGACTTTGTTGTGTCCCTCTGTGTTTTCCTGTCCCTCTCTAAAATGTTTTGGGGCCTAATGAGGACCCCGGAGTGTGTCCTCGTCTGTCCAGCCAATGAGTGTGCCCGAACGCCAGAAGGTCAGTCAGTTAGCTAGTAAAGCTAACAAAAAAGGTTGCATTAACAATAAAAACACTGAAGACTATTTCTGCTTATTTTGTTACTTTTCCTCCAATCAGCACTCATGTGTTGGTTAGCTGGAAGACTTAAAGTGAGCATTTAGGTTATATACCCAAAATGCTTCACTCAGTGTAGTCACATACCTACACAAACAAACTCTAGAGCCGTGCTGTGAATCCACTTTAGCAGGCTAGGGCTAACACATGGTATCATGCTAACAGACCCCAAACAACAACAACAACAAATGTTCTTAAATATCTGTGAACCTTTGTTCCCCATCTCTGCGTCCAGCAATATTTATATTTATATTCATCAATTTGACAGCTTAACTTTGACTACAGTGATGGCTGTGCTGACAGATGTTATCTGCTGCAGCTGGATAATCCACGTTGACAATAACTGTGTGAAAGGTGCACTTGCTGGCTACATACATGATGTACTAATACAGACTGAAGCTAAAGCTCAAAGGTTCAATCATGACAACATGCTAACACGACGAACATAAGCTAACAAGTTTAGAATCATGAGTCTGTGTCAGAGCAGTGAAGTTAAAAGGTCAGAGGTCATTAGATTATGCTAACAGGCTGCAGCTGCAGTGTTTTATTTTTGTGGACAAACATGTTAGCCGGTCCTGGTTAGGCAGCAGCATCACCAGGACCCCTGTTTGCATGTATGTGTGATTGTGTGTGTCTTACCATCATAGTTGACTATAATGATGGCCAACATGTAATCCTTGCCCATCATGGCTCCGCCCTCCAATACGTGTGTTCCAATCAGCTGATCACCAACACACACATATACACACACACACACACACACACAGGCCCAGAGGACGGTTGTTAAAGTCTCCTCCTGTTCGCCTCTCTCTCTCTCTCTGTCTGTCTGTCTTTCTCAGTGTCTCTCGTTCCTCCGGCCGTCGCTCTCTCCAACGACACCATCAGTCTTCTTCTTCTCCTCCTTTGTGCTTGCCCAGCGTTTGTCTCTCCCTCTCTCTCCCTCCTCTCTGCCTGATAAAGGATGCTGTTTGTCCTCCTCTCCTCCCTGTCCTCCCTCTGCCTGACTCTCCTCCTCCTGCTGATGTCATCACTCCCCTCCCTCGCCTATCTCACCCTTCACTGTAAAAAACTCAGTGTTATTACTGTGGTTTCAATTTCTGGTAAACAGTCAACTCGAGGCACTTCATATTGTAAGGTAGACCCTACAATAATACATACAAAGAAAAACCCAACAATCATATGACCCCCTATGAGCGAGTGTTTTGGCGACAGTGGGAAGGAAAAACTCCCTTTTAACAGGAAGAAACCTCCGGCAGAACCAGGCTCAGGGAGGGGCGGGGCCATCTGCTGTGATTGGTTGGGGTGAGAGAAGGAAGACAGGATGAAGACATGCTGTGGAAGAGAGACAGAGATTAATACTCCTCCACGTATGGCAGGAAGTCATCCGTGCCTCAGATTTGGAGGTCTGATTCTCATTCCCACTGCTTCACACTCGGCTGCAAACCGTTCCAGTGCGAGCTGGAGGCCATCACTCGATGAAGCCAACAGAACCACATTTTTTACAAAAAAACAAAGAAGAGACTCTGAGATCACCCAGTGAAGCCTTCAGCCACTTGGCTACACCTAGAAGTTTTGTCCATAAACGTTATGAAGAGAATCGATGACAGAGGGCAGCCCTGGCTGAGTCCAACACCCACTAGAAACCAGTCTGACTTATTGCTGACTATGCGGACCAAGCTCCTGTAACAGTTGTATAAGGATGGAATGGCCTGTTTCAGAGACAGGGATGATAAATATGAAGTAGTATAAGTATCTCTGTCTGGTTTTAGACATCCAGCAGTTAATGTCATCAGTGCAGCTGAC
This sequence comes from Oreochromis aureus, assembly GCF_013358895.1. Taxonomy (NCBI): domain Eukaryota; kingdom Metazoa; phylum Chordata; class Actinopteri; order Cichliformes; family Cichlidae; genus Oreochromis; species Oreochromis aureus. The sequence continues at coordinate 35,255,307 of NC_052951.1, forward strand.
AGAGGTCAGATCATCTGCACGGAACCGCAGGAGATGTTGTGGTTCTTTATGATTGTACCAAGTGGGAATATGTAGAAGTTAAAGAGCAGTGGACCGAGGACAGAACCCTGAGGAACCCCTGACTGGAGTGTGATTACTGCTAACTGAAACACTTTGACCATTAGATATGGTGACAGGCAGTTCATTTTGTTTGTTTTCAAATCATTTGCTGAGAAATGAAAGATTATAAATTATTAATTATCAGTGGCTCTACGAGCTGTGACACAGATGTGACAGGTTGGTGGGGTCGAGTACAGAGACTGTAACCGATGAGGAACTTCAGGTAAGAAAGTTTAAAAATGGTCTTGTGGAGTTGAACCTCTATTTCCTGGATCAAAGTTTGCGTCACTAACAGGAGCACACTACACGGTTATTAGTTTGACTTTCACAATAAAATACTCCAGAGATCAACTAATGACTGCATCCAGGTTCATTGGTTTGTTTACAGTCTCGCTCTCTCTTTTTTCAGGCTCACTGCGTGTCTCACTACGTCATCATATCTGTGACACAGCGGCCACGTGTCCCGGAAATGTTTGTAATGCTGGGAGTTCGTGAAGCTCGAGAAATTTCAAAATACAAAACCAATTCCTTTTCAAAGAAAAGCCTCAACATTAAACGTAAGAACATGTTTAAACGCAACACTATAATCGTTTATTTTATTTTCTAGCTTCTGGGCTTTTACTAACATTTATAAATTATTAACTCTAAAAAATCATCTTGGTTCTTTGTTTGTTTATCATAATCAGAAAAATGTTTTTGTATCATATATACATATATATTTACTCACTTAAGTAACTCAGTTATTGTATAATATTATTGTTAAATGTTATATTTTATTATTTTATCATAGGTTATTATTTTATATGCATCTATTTATTTTATTCCAATAACTCAGTGGTGACAGAAGTGTTTTCTCTGTTTTTGCACATCTATCTCTCTTTGAACAAGAAAAAATACATATAAAAAATGCATATCTTTTCTAATATTAGTCTGTTTAAATGCTATAATATTTATTCAGAGTGATATTAGAAAAAAATAAACATTTCGGGAAACTTTTATTTTGAAGCTGGACCGGAAACCGTTCCCCGTGTGGTCTGACCTGGACCCGGCGTGTCCCGCCCACAGCAGGACTCTGTGTCGGTTTACTTTAAGTTTAATTTGGACCAAAGTTGCCCCGAAGCTTCGGTCCCGAGTTAGCTCGGTGGATTAGCCTCCCGGTTAGCTTAGCCCAGCTTCCCGCCGCTGCTCTCTGGACTCCAACATGGAGGACATGTACGTTAAACCCGGTGAGTTTCCTCCTCCGGCACGGAGCGGCTCTGCCTCCATGAAGAAGGACATTAATGTTAATGAACGGCGTCGTGCCCGGTAACGATCTGCTCTCCTCTCTGGAGTCATCGCCTATTAACAGAACACAGTGACGAACTTCATTCACAAATCTGTGAATTTAAAGTTTTTAGGACTACAGTCAGTAAATAAATAGTGTGTAAACATAATCTGTGTCAGGTACCAGTTATTGGGTTGTTATTCAACATTCGGCCAGCAAACAATCCATACAAATAGAAATGGAGGTTTAATTAGTGTTTTATTTAACGGTAACGGGCTGTTGCGACGTGTATGAGTACGTGTCAGGTTACATTTGAATTTATGTCTGATTTAAACATGCCGTTTGTAGCTGATTTCTCTGTGAGTGGAGTCTTCGTGTTCACAATGATAAACCGGAGTTTGGTTGGACTCGCTGGACACGTAAATGAGTCAGCCTGCTCAGCTGGAACAGAATCACCTGAGAGCCAGGTAATACCAGACTGAGTCATGTCCTCAACATCTGCAATCACGTGGTCAGCTGACTCCGAAGGGAGTCTGGTTTATCTAACATCAGAGACACCGCGCGAGGAAAGAAAGACGAGACGAACCTCATTCAAAAACCTGTTAGTTTTACATTTCCCGGAAGCTTTAGCCAGCTAACACACACCTGATACCTGTAAATGTTAGTGTTTCTTAATCCTGAGTGTAAGTATTTAACTTCGGCTCACGAGTCATCCACCAGATGTTCATCATTCAGGTGCAAACAGGAGTTTCATTTGATGTGTCCACAAACTGAAAGTCCTGATCAGGTTATAGCGGAAATCACGTGATCAGAGACGGATCGATAAACGACCTGACTGACCTCCTTATGTTTACACGTGAATAATGTTAGTGTTGCTGTTTTTAAATTACAGAGCTGCTTTCACTCATTGATCAGTTATTGATTAAGTGGCATCAGATTTCTTTCTGACTGATGAGGGTCATTAATCACATGAACAGCTTCAGCCATCTGTCACAGGGCAAACTGAGATATTGATCCCAGTGTGCTTTAAATTAGAGGATGGATCATGTGACCAGTGAGGGGATCAATAATCATCATCACATCTGAGTCACAGTAACGAATCTCCACAAACCCTCTCCTGCGTGATGTGAGTTATGTAAGTTCGTGTTGTCCCTGAACGTACCTCACACCATCTCACCTTTACCTGAAACATCCCAGGTGGAAGGATCACTTCTTTATCTGAATTCTGCAGGCTTTCAGGTCCCTGCTGTCATTAGTGTTCTCAAAAATAGAAACGCTCTTCGCTGTTGTTGAGACTCCATTTTTAATTCCATTAAGTAGAAAACAGCGTGAGCTCAGCCCTTCAGGTGTTTCAGGGTAATTACGATTATCTGAAACATTTGTACGGAGAAGCAGTCGAACAGACGTGACTGCGTGCAGCTCTTACAGGGCTCTAGAGTGCCACCAAATTTTTCAATGGTGCGACTAAAAAAAATAATTGGTCGCACTGGTGCGACCAACTGTTCGGTTAACAACAAAAAACAAAATCTCTGCAACTCTCCGTGTGGCCAACAACAGACACACATTATGCCCCTATCGTGGACTAAACCAATCAGAGATAGTCAGGGGCGGGACCTCTCTGATTGGCCGTGGTCCAGTTGAAAGTGCAGGTGGAAGAGAGAGGTGAGTAGCTTGAATGAAGCGATATCAATTCATTAAATCCTGAATCGACTTTTAAATATAACTGTGTTTTGCCAGAAACGCCAGATTCTCAGATTAAAGCTCACAAAACTATTTCAACAACCACCAAACAGTAAATGAGAGCAGGCACACGGACTCCACACAAAGACGTAACACAGACCCGACGCATCAGAATCAGCTTTGTCTTTCTCGGCTTTCTCACCCCACGGCCCGAACACGGACACGCTGTCGGAGCTCAGCGATTCTGATGCGTCGGGTCCGCGCTGTGTTTACGTCTTTTTGCGCTGATTCTGAGCTGCAGGTTTTGTCTCTCCAACCAAAATTCGCCGAGCCAGCAGCAAAAGAAGCAGCAAACTACGCTTCACATGTGATCAATGTCGGCATGAATTCCCTCTGACTTTTGCTGTTTTGCTTCCACCACGATAAAAATCACACTTCATGCACAGCTCTCTCTCTCTCTCTCTCTCTCTCTCTCTGTACTTCAAGAACAGTTTCCCGTCTCAAATCTCTGTTTTCTGCATTATTCATTCACTTATTACCCACCAGTCTACCGTTGTTTACAGCGCTGTCGGCCGCTGTCTTTTTCTTTTCTTTTTCTTTTTCTCACTTAAATGACCTCGGACAAGAAAGCCTAATTTTTGCTGTTCAATACTGAAGAAATTTAAACTTTTTAAAATTATGCAAAATTGCAGAATATTTTTAAGGTTATTTCTGACTGTCTGAGGCTAAATTGAATCGAATCGAATGGATTATAGAAATCAGTGATGATACCCAGCCCTAGTGAGCAGCCTAGGCCTGACAGAAGTGGATGTAGCTGTGGGTAATAAGAAAAGATGAAAAGAACTATTGATAACTTTTTGGTTAAGGCCTGATCCATCCATAGCCAGCTCTGACACGGAGCCATCAATCTCTGAATGCTGAAAAAGCAGCAGTGTATCCAGAAACACATTATATGCTGTGATAAATGCCCAAGTGTCCCCTCTCCCCACTGCCTTTCAGCAGCAGGCAGCAGCAAACAGGTCGTCAGAGGAGCCGAGATGATGATTAAGTTTAATATTGCCTACAGTATTGCCAAAGAGTGCCAACGCACTTTAAGCACAAGATTGTTAGTTAATCATTTAGAAATGAATAGTGTCTGTATGGACAGCAATTTCCCCCCCAAAAACCTGCACATGTAAAACTGCGGTGTTAAGCGATGCGGTTGAAAAATTTGAGTGCGCCCAACTTTTTAAAGTTAGGCGCACCGGTGCAACCATGGCAAAAAGTTAGTCTAGAGCCCTGTCTTACTGAGGAACATTTAGAGCTGGTTTAAAACTCCCAACTCTTTGAGCAGGTAACCAGGAGCGGGGCTGGAACGACCCCCCCCAGTTCTCCTATGGCCTTCAGATGGCCCACGGACCACAGAGGAACCTCCTCAACAAGAGACCGCCTCCAGCGATGACCTCAGGTATGAACAGTAGTGATGTGTCGGTCGCGAACGAAACAGCTCTCATTGGGAGCCGTGTTTCTTTTTTTTTTTCTCTCACTGTTTTTCGCTTCACGCCGCACGTGAGCTTTGTGTTTGCGCTGAGCAGAGGGGGGAGGGGCGGTACTTACACTCACAAAATCTGGACCCATTTCAGTTTTACTGACAACACAAAGGCAGAGTGCAGAGTCTGCAAGAACAGACTGTCATATAGAGCCGGCTCCACAAACAACCTGCACAGGCTCCAGACAGCTGTCCCCCCATCAGTGCAAGGGGAAGATAAAACACAGCTGAGTGTGATATTAATGAAGGTGCCAGTGTGTCCACTGCAACTGCTGCTGCTGCATCTGCTGCATCTTGCAGTGCACCACCACAACCACCTAAACCAACCCAGAGCGTTTGCAGAAGTCTGTGACCCAGCAAGACACAACTCAGCTGATGAAGACCTGCAAACATGGCTGCACTTGAGTTCCAATTATTTTCAGTTCTGGATGATAAAAGATTCAGAAAGTTTATTCATGCACTGAATCCTATGTATGTAATTCCAAACAGGAACACACTCCCAAAAAATCATCCCAGGCCTGTATGACCCAGAACGTGCATCTGCTTTTTGTTTTGCATATTCATTTATATTTTATTGTGTTGTGGTTTGCAGCATTTTGTGTTGTTAAATAGTTAATAGTAGAATTGTAAATAGTTGTTTTCTATATTTTATAATTTATTTTTTACATTTTATGTTGAGTGAATAAATAAAAGCATATTTATATAATAAACATTTATAAATTATAAACATTTTTTTTACATCAGTAATTCATTTGGTCCATCATTTTATATTGTTGTTGATAATTTGATAATAAATTAATTAAAGCAATAAAACAACCTGAAAAGCCGGAATTCCCATCACTAACAAACAGTCAGCTGATCCACCTGCTAAGAACTACAACTGGATACTTAATAATGACCTTCACCTATAGGTGCAGGAGCCCCACCTGCAGCCCCTCCCTCCTGCAACCCTCTCGCACCACCTCCCTGTGCTGTAGCTCCGCCTCTGCTCAACCCAGGTAAGAAAGGTTTCTAATGAGATGTGGTGAGTTGTACCTGACAGCTGAGACATTTGTTGTTTGGTTTCTCCCAGCTGGACCTCCACCTGGTGCCGTGGCCACACCCCCTCCTCCTCATCTGGGGCAAATGAGGACTAAGAGAGAGGCTGCCATCAGCCAATCAGAGAGTGAGCCTGAAGTTGAGGGCGTGATGTCAGTGCTGAACGGAGCGCTCGCTGCCTGCAGACGCGCTGTTAAAGTGAGTTTATATATATTACATCACCAGGGGGCGCCACCACGTCACAGTGAATGTTACTGTAGCACAAAGTGACCTTTGACCCTGAGGTGAAACTTTGGCTGTATCCCAATTCAGGGTCTGCAGCCTTAACGGTCCTCAAGGGCCGCGTACTCAAAGACCGCTAAGGCCGGAAGTGCGAGGCTTGTAGGCTTGTGAAATGGGACGGTCTAGCCTCCATTGCGTTGCCCAGGTTGCCTAGCAACCGTGATACTAACAGCTGGAAACGTTTCATACAGCTTTGTTTGACAGAAATGAAGGAGAACATATTTTGTTCATTTGTTTCTACACGAGCTCTGTGTGATTTAATAAGTATCTGAGGCTGAGACCACAGGACTGTAAAACATGATAGTTGGGCTTCATTTCTGTACTGAACAGTCATTTAAGATTAGCTAGTAAATAACAATTAGCTAATGTTGATCATGAGACTAAAGTCAGTGTAAATATAATATGGCCAATATTATAGTTATTATATTAATCATTATTAGTTATTACAGCAGTGAGTTTGAACTGTTTCTGATAGAATGAAGATCAGACTGATATATGAAATATTCCTTTATTGGGTGAGAAAATCAGAGCATGTCATAACTGCTTTAAGTCATACAGAATAGATATCAGAGCCTTAAACAGGCTGACTTCTGCTAAATGGGTCAAACTGGGCAGAAAGTATACAAACACATAACATCCTTATAGAATATGATGTAACACTATAGATCAACTTAGCTCAGAATATAGAAAGCATATAAACAATTACAGCAATATGATGCAACAAACACAGCAGTGCTACTAATCCAAAATACTCAAAGCTTCATAGAACTGAAACAAACATTTATTTTTAGCTCCATTCTGCTGCTGATACATACTTTAGGTTTCTGAATATTAAACTTGTTGCTGCCTTTCATAGTGTGTAACTTGAAGGCCCTGAGTACTTTCTCCCACACTGAAAACACTGGGATGATAGCATTATTTGAACATTACCTAATAAGACTGATTCAGGACAGACAATTAGTTATGTTAAACTTTCCTAGCAGTCCTTCACAAACAGGGAACAGTCTGTCTATTCTCTCCATCTGTCAGCTGCTGCTGGCTCTTCCTCCTCCTCTTCCTCACACACTGCTGAGTTTGTCCTGGTGGATCATCAGGGTGCAAAGCCTCACAGATGATGTGCAGCAGTGGGTCCCTCAGTCTGTCCTCACTCTGGACACTTGCAGTCGTCACACATGGAAATCAAATGTGTGATAAGCTGCAGGATTCAAACACAAGTGTAACTTATAAATACATGTTCATACTTTTATTCCACAATCAGAGAGAAAGAAACAGAGAGAGAGTGCAGGACAGACAGACAGGTGACAGTCTCAGGTGTATACACTGCTACAAAACAGCACAAGAGAAGGAGGATTTAGTGTTTGTGTTATTACGAGTGCTAAACAAGAAGAGTTCCAGATGGTCCAGTGGACACATGTGTGACTCCTGTGATTAAAGCATCTTTCTTTCAGCTTAACGAGTGAACCGTCAGCTCGTTCAAACACACGTTAAAGTCCGTTTGGCTCGACACCACCGAACAGAGGCAGCAATATAACATAGCTAACATTAACAGTGCAGTGAATCCTGCTTGTGCCGTCATATTCAGGACTGCAAACCGAGCAGCATCACTGACTTTCAGCTCGTTGTGTTTGTGGCAGAGATGGGCAGTAACGCGTTACTTGTAACGCGTTACTGTAATCCGATTACTTTTTTCAAGTAACGAGTAATGTAAGGGATTACCATTGCAAAAACGGTAATTAGATTACCGTTACTTTCCTGTAGGAACGCTGCGTTACTGCGTTACTAACACGTGAGTTTTTGCGAGAATGTCTCATGACAGTGACGTAAGCGAGTGCGACGTTCGTGACAACAGCTGTGTGCAGATCAACAATGGATAATATATCGAGTGCGGAGAGAGTATGAGCGTGCAGCGTTTAAAGCGTGGAAGTACTGACCTTATTTTGAGTTTGATTCCATAAAAAGTGACAAAAACATTAGTGTCCATTGTGTGTGAGAAGAAAACTTCTTTTTACAGCGAAAAAACCCCTAAACTTCCAAGCAAGCACCGAGTGCGCTACGACTGTAATGGGAAATTCACAGAGAAACTCGCGGAGTCTTCAACTGACCGCCGCGGCACACCTGCACCAGGGTAAACCTCCGCCTACCCCAGTCCTGCTTTACAGGTGAAAATAGAGCAACAGGACTGCTAGTCTTTGATTTTATTTATTTTCTGCTGTGTTTTACTTGCATCTATTTGAAAGAGTGAGTGTAAACACAAAAATATATTTTATTTTATGTGCTGGAATGTGCAGAAAATAGGTTTAAATGTTAAACAAATTTCTTCCAGTCAGAGAATGTTGCATATAATTTAATTTTTGCTTGATGCATAAAGTTAAAAGATTAAAACTAATAAAACAAGTTTTAAAAAGAGACATTTCCATTTGATTACATTTTGTATGATGAATTATGCAGAAAAAGTAGAACTGGGCTGAAAGATCTATCGCTTTATCACCTATTCAGGTTGTAAATCGTGTTTTTAAAAAGTAACTAAGTAATTAATTACTTTTGAAAATAAGTAATTAGTAAAGTAACGAGATTACTTTTGGGGGGAAGTAATCAGTAATTAGTTACTGATTACTTTTTCAAGTAACTTGACCAACACTGGTTTGTGGATATATGACTGACTTTAATCCATAAAATCGTCACATTCTCTGTAAGATTAAGGTCGACTATTGGATGGCACATATATTTTAAAGTAAAGGCTTTAAAACCAAGTTAGTACAAACATCACTAATGTCACATAACTTTGCCGGCATGTGGCCAACAGTAATGTTTTAATGTTCTTCATTATTCAACATTTGCACATAAATAAGTGACATCATATTCAGGACTTACTTTTAAAAGTTTACTCTTCGGCCGCTCCGCTTCTGCCGGTTTTTTGGGCAAAATTATCCACACCCACCGCCGCGCTATGAAGTCTGGGATATGTTGGGCCATCCTTAAAATTCAGGGAAATGAAGGACGCATTTGAGAGCTGCATTACGAGCATCATAGGCTATGAATTTCACAGCGTCACTGTGACGTAATCGGCCTTAAAATGCGGCCTTTAAGGCTGCAGACCCTGAATTGGGACACAGCCTTTATCTTCATCAGAGAAATAACCAAATATTCCAAATCACCTCTGAGCCTCACCTGCAGTACCAGGTTGGACCACCGGGAGGCCAACGAGTCATTTCCTTTTCTGTTAACACAAAAATGTGTTTAACTCAGAGTGACCTTTGACCTGTGTGCAGACTCAGGTGTGTAATGATGTGGCAAAGCGCCTTCACCTGATGGAGGACAGCTGGAGGTCGGGTAGACTGAGCCTGCCTGTCAGGAGGCGCATGGACACCCTGTCTGCGGGTAAGGTGTCTCACTGCACACCTGTGTGATCACTCACCTGTCTGATCACTCACCTGTTTGTCTCTCAGAGTTACAGAAGGGTCGCTGGGACGCGGCTGATGACATCCATCGCTCTCTTATGGTTGACCATGTGACTGAGGTTAGCCAATGGATGGTTGGTGTCAAACGACTCATTGCTGAGACCCGAAATCTGAGTCCAGAACTGCTAGAACCACTTCAGAAAGTGAGAGGGCCGGTCGAGGACTCCGCAGAACCTGTCCAAGAACCTGTCAAGAGTCCAGGAGAACTCCTGGACTCTTTACACCCAGTCCAAAAGGAGGAAGAACCAGACTCAGCAGAACCAGTCCAGGACCCCGTCTCTGAGTCCTAACTGTCCAGGACTCCTCTCTTTCACCAGGATTTGCTGCTTTAATTCTCACCATCATGTACTTAGTCTGGACTTTGGCCACTCCCAGCGGCTAAGCCTGGTAATCTTGGAATCTTGGGATTTTGAACTTAATCTTCCTGGACTGTAATGGGAACTTTGGACCGTAAACAAAGTCGCCCCTGATTCTGCTGCTTAAGCTCCTCCCACTGTAGCACCCTGCCATGGTTCTGTTTCTCTGGCATCTTTCTGGACTTGAGTCCAGCCCAGTGAAACCTGGTTTCAGGATGAGTGTCCTGATCAGGTGGATCCTGTTTCTGTCTGATGTGAGAATAAATCTGGTTTCTGTCCTCGATCTGTTTCAGCCTCTTTAATGCTCAATGACTGACTCTCCATCAGAGTCCCTGTTTCCTGATCCAGAACCACCGACACCGGGTATAAAAGTGTCATTAGTTTCTAAGTTTAGGACTGAGCTCAGTCACCCGCCTGTGGAGGTCCTCAGTCACCTGGGTCATGGTGAGACTACCTGATAGGAACTGGACTTTTTTTTTTTTTTTAGGTTCTTGAAGATATTTGACCCGTCCTCTAAAAGGCTTCTTCAGTTCTAAACGCTGGTGGTCCCACGTTACCTGGGTCCCACCTGGCCCCAGGTACGTCACCACCCTGTCAGAGGAAAGGTCAAACATCTTCAGACAGAGTCCACAGGACAGCTGAGGTTTGTTAGGACTGTGTTTACTGTGACATGTAATCCAAAAATGGCATTAAAGATCACCTGCAACTAACCAATCAGATCTCTGGAAAATGACATCATTCCCTGAAGCCTCAGAGGTCAGACAGCCAGAGCGTTTGTGTTTGATGATCAGTTTAGAGGAACTTTACTCCAGCCGTGTTCCTGTTGGCTGCAGCAGGATTTTAAAGCATATGTGTGGTTCCATTTGGTTCTCCGTGGTTCCGTTTGGTTCTCCGTGGTTCTGTGTGGTATTAGCTGTAATAATATGACATTATCCCGGGCGGAGGCGTGCTCGCTCTCAGGGCTGCGGTGGAAAGCGGAGCTGGTCTCATGATGAGGTGGACCAGGCTGTGAGGAGCTCTCGGCTATGCTGCCTGCGTCATCTTGCTCTGATGTCATCTTGTCCGTGTTCCTGATTGGTCCGATGCTGCCTGCAGCCTTCCTGCCGACTCACTTGTAGCTAGATTAATAAATCCTGGATTGACTAATGGAGTCGATAACTCCCTGTGACCTCTGACCCTGACCGATGATAGATGAAGCTGGCCTGACCACAGGTGTGAGGTTAATAACCCTACAGTGTACCTGCTAAGTCACCATGGTAACTAAGCACAGGTTACAGAGCGCTGTGATGATCACAGCCTTATTTTATCTGTGTCACATGTTCCTCTGATAACGTCTGTGATTGGGGGAGGCGGAGCTCAGTCGTTCTCCATGTGAGCGCGCTCAGATCGTGGAGCAGGACGTTCACAGAGAAGGCGAGAAGGCCGATTCCCAGCTGACCTCTGACCTGAGGGTTCAGCTTGAACACAAAGCCGGGCTTTGATGATCCGGCGTCACAGCTGCTTTGATGACAAAGTTTGAAAGATGATTGGAAACATTAGAAATATTTATAGGTTCCTTATAAATGTGTCTGCTAGCATTAGCTTCGTTTAGCTCACCCACCCCTGTCTTTGATTTGGTTTGGTCCAGGTGCTCCTGACTGATGCTGAGCGTCCACCTGAAACCACCCGTGGACTGCCCCAGTGTTAGCTAGCTCACTTCATCTGTAACAGGAAGTAGTGTGTGTGTGTGTGTTGCTGACACATGTACCTGTGACCTGCTGCCACACAGATCACACCTCAGGCTCAGCTGTCCCACTCACAGCTCCCCACACCCACACTGCTGACACTGAGCCAGCCCACTCACACCTGAGCAAGCAGGTGAGCTCTTTTATTTAAAAACACGTGTCTGACTGCAGGAGGCCCCTGGGAAATGTGTTTTTATTCAACGCACAATTTATTTTGTAATAATAAATTTTCGTTCTAAACCACATAAACAGAGAATGCTGCTCTGCATATCAGTGAGCCAGATTATAACCTGCTTTTATTTCCACTCAGGACAGAGACATGTTTTACTTTGATATACTAACTGACAGTGGCGGTCCTAGCCTGTTTGGCGCCCTGGGCGAACACCCCCTCCGGCGCCGCCCCCCCACACACACACACACACACACACACACACACATATGAAGAGAGAGAGAGTATGCATAGTATGCAAACGTCTACTAAACAGACATCATAATTCGTCATGCAATGAGAACAGGAAAAATCAACAATTGACACTGACTAATTAATATTAAAATCTGTAACATAATGTATTGTTTGGAGTTTAGTCTGCTACTGTTACTATTTTTACCATTTCTTCTTGGAGGAACTGTAACCCACATAATTTCCTTAGGGATTAATAAAGTATTCTGATTCTTAATGTTTTAGGATACATGACCTGCCATTATCCAATGACACATCTGCTTACCTGTATCTTTTGCTCCTTTCTCCTTCTAGGAGCCATAATTAAATGTATTGAATTTTAATGATCACTGGGTTTTCATTTGTTTGGTTGCTATGGTGATGTGTAACGGGAGTCACGTGGGTGCTAGCGGTGACATTAAGAGGACGTTGTCAGTCTGTCTTTCACTGGTTTGATTTTGACAGAGAGGAGGGCTGGGTAGCCGTAGTTTTTGTTGACCGCAGCACAACGAGTTTCCCCTTCTTGCATTAGAGCTGTGATGTTTTAAGAGTTTGAATCGCGAGCCGATCACATTGCTCTGTAAACTTTTCAAGCACTTTAATAAACAAGCAAGCAATTCCACCTCTCGCATTATTGCGTAAAGTTGACAGTGCGTCAGGCAAATAGGCAGGCTCAGTCCCCGGCCTCTAGCAACTGTGAAAGTCGCTACACTCCTCTTCTTTTCTCTTTTTTAAACTTTAAAAACGGGTTGTGTGTGAGACTTTAAATCAACAAAATATAAAATATACATTTTAAATTGTTATTGATCCCTTTACCCCGAGTCCTAAAGTGTGTATTTATTTTTTTACTCTTAAATATTTATTGTTCGTTTATTTGCACTGCTGTAACTGGGGCCTCGTCGTCTCGTCTCCCTATATACTGGACTGTATGTAGCGGAGATGACAATAAAGTTTACTTTGACTTCAGCAGCGCGCAGGCACACCGAGGGCTCTCGCGCTCAGTTTTCGCATATAGAATTTTGAAAAAACATCGGTGCAAATTATAAGTCTGTATCATAATGTCTGGTGTTTTCGTGTTTGTTGTTTTGTTTTTATTTTGTTTTATTTTGCGAGTTGGTAATTTTTGCTGCTCCAGCCAGCCAGAGAATCCCCCGCCGCCCCGCCCTCTCCTCCCTGTGCCACAAGCAGCAGGCGCACCTCGCAAACGGAGGGCGCCCTTACTCCCAGCAAATGACATTCCCAATATGCGCTGGCTGATGTCGGGGCAATATGAGTACGAGCAATTTTTTTTTTTGCCGATGCCCGTGATGCCGCCCCCCACCACGATGCCGCCCCGGGCAACCGCCCGTGTCGCCCGTATCTAAAACCGCTACTGCTAACTGATGATGTTTATTCTGAGAGGACTACAGATCAGCAGCAGATGTGCAGAAATCAGACCAGCAGGGGGCAGCAGAGGACAACACCCACCGCAGAACTTCACATAGACACGGGCCGTTTATCAATTCTCAAGTACGCGAGTACGTACCCGCCGAGAACGCGAGCACGGACTCGCGATATGTACAATTGGAACACCTGCGTACGTGATGATGTCACAGGTCCGGAGTTTTTACTGCCGTCCCCTCTTAATTTAACTGTGAGTAACATGTTATGAAGCTTAACTGTAATCACAGCCAAACCGGTTTACTCAGGAACAAATAAAACACTGAAATAAACCAAACATTAACATTTAGAAGTGATCTAAGTGACTTATATATCATTTTTAACCTCAGTAGTGAAACCTCTATTAATAAAAATAGTGTACATGTACATACGTGTACATACCTTAATAAAAACAAGCAGGTGAGATGTTAGAACACTTTTATTTCTATTCTAGTGGACACTCAATACTATAGACAGCTGCTGGAGTTTCTTTAACCTCAGTAGTGAGAAGACCGCGAGCGGGAGGGGGGTGAAAACGATGTGCCGGGAGTCCGCTGTTGAGTTTTGGACGAAATGCATTCTGGGATATTTAGCTGTCCCAAGTCCACACCGATGCATGCTCGATAAAACGGGCGGATCGAGAACACATCCGGGACTTTTTCGCGTTCTCTGCTTGATGCGTACTTCGAATTGGAACAGTACTTGGTCTCCGACTGATGACGTATCACGAGTACACGAGAACGCAAGTACGCACAAGTACGCATATTGAGAAACGCCCACGGTGACAAACCAGCCCGGGAGCTCCAGCAGGTATGGGAGCCTGAGGCTGATGTATCTGATCTTCAGCCAATCAGACGTGAGCCCCAAGAAGAGACGTGAGCAGGCAACAGCAGAAGCTAATGAGCATGAAGTCTTTGGCCGTTTATCAATGCCCAAGTACGCGAGTACGTACTCGCGTGCTCGGTGAGTACGTACGGGAGTACGTACCCGCCGAGAACGCGAGCACGGACTCGTGGGCCGTTTCTCAATTCTCAAGTACGCGAGCACGGACTCGCGATATGTACAATTGGAACACCAGCGTACGTGATGATGTCACAGGTCCGGAGTTTTACTGCCGTCCCTCCTAATTTAACTGTGAGTAACATGTTATGAAGCTTAACTGTAATCACAGCCAAACCGGTTTACTCAGGAACAAATAAAACACTGAAATAAACCAAACATTAACATTTAGAAGTGATCTAAGTGACTTATATATCATTTTTAACCTCAGTAGTGAAACCTCTATTAATAAAAATAGTGTACATGTACATACGTGTACATACCTTAATAAAAACAAGCAGGTGAGATGTTAGAACACTTTTATTTCTATTCTAGTGGACACTCAATACTATAGACAGCTGCTGGAGTTTCTTTAACCTCAGTAGTGAGAAGACCGCGAGCGGGAGGGGGGGGGGGGTGAAAACGATGTGCCGGGAGTCCGCTGTTGAGTTTTGGACGAAATGCATTCTGGGATATTTAGCTGTCCCAAGTCCACACCGATGCATGCTCGATAAAACGGGCGGATCGAGAACACATCCGGGACTTTTTCGCGTTCTCTGCTTGATGCGTACTTCGAATTGGAACAGTACTTGGTCTCCGACTGATGACGTATCACGAGTACACGAGAACGCAAGTACGCACAAGTACGCATATTGAGAAACGCCCACGGTGACAAACCAGCCCGGGAGCTCCAGCAGGTATGGGAGCCTGGAGGCTGATGTATCTGATCTTCAGCCAATCAGACGTGAGCCCCAAGAAGAGACGTGAGCAGGCAACAGCAGAAGCTAATGAGCATGAAGTCTTTGGCCGTTTATCAATGCCCAAGTACGCGAGTACGTACTCGCGTGCTCGGTGAGTACGTACGGGAGTACGTACCCGCCGAGAACGCGAGCACGGACTCGTGGGCCGTTTCTCAATTCTCAAGTACGCGAGCACGGACTCGCGATATGTACAATTGGAACACCAGCGTACGTGATGATGTCACAGGTCCGGAGTTTTTACTGCCGTCCCCTCCTAATTTAACTGTGAGTAACATGTTATGAAGCTTAACTGTAATCACAGCCAAACCGGTTTACTCAGGAACAAATAAAACACTGAAATAAACCAAACATTAACATTTAGAAGTGATCTAAGTGACTTATATATCATTTTTAACCTCAGTAGTGAAACCTCTAATAATAAAAATAGTGTACATGTACATACGTGTACTTACCTTAATAAAAACAAGCAGGTGAGATGTTAGAACGCTTTTATTTCTATTCTAGTGGACACTCAATACTATAGACAGCTGCTGGGGTTTCTTTAACCTGAGTAGTGAGAAGTCCGCGAGCGGGGGAGGGGGGGGGGCACGATGTGCCGGGAGTCCGCTGTTGAGTTTTGGACGAAATGCATTCTGGGATATATAGCTGTCCCAAGTCTACACCGATGCATGCTCGATAAAATGGGCGGATCGAGAACACATCCGGGACTTTTTCGCGTTCTCGGCGTGATGCGTACTCCGAATTGGAACAGTACTTGGTCTCCGACTGATGACGTATCACGAGTACACGAGATCGCAAGTATGCACAAGTACGCATATTGATAAACGCCCTTTGTGTTTACTCCTCAGACTGATCTTTAACTGCTAACCCACACAACCCTGAAGTGTCAGTCTGAGGCCATGCTGAGAAACGAGCCACATCGAAGGCATTTTCACAACAATATAAGATAAGATAAGATAAGATAACCTTTATTAGTCCCACTCGTGGGAAATTTGTTTTGTCACAGCAGGAAGTGGACAGTGCAAAAGTTATGAAGCAAAAATTAGAATAAAATAAAATAAGAATAAATACAGTACACAACTGTACAGAATAGAATAAAATAAAATACTATATACAGTAGAATAAAATAGAATAAAATATACAATAAGATAAAAATAGAATACCAATGCTATATACAACTGAGTAAAAATACAACGATGCCAGAAAAGATTATTGCACATTAGTCTTATTGCACATGTGTGGATGTGTGTGTTGAATCAGTTAAAGTCTTTGTTGTGGAGTCTGACAGCAGTGGGGAGGAAAGACCTGCGAAATCTCTCCGTCCCACACCGTGGGTGCCGCAGCCACTGAAGGAGCTGCTCAGTGCTGTCACAGTCTCCTGCATGGGGTGGGAGATGTTGTCCAACAGGGATGACAGCTTAGCCACCATTCTCCTGTCACTCACCACCTCCACTGGGTCCAGAGGGCATCCTAGAACAGAGCTGGCCCTTCGGATCAGCCTGTTCAGTCTCTTCCTGTCCCCAGCAGAGATGCTGCCGCCCCAGCAGACCACACCATAAAAGATGGCTGAGGCCACCACAGAGTCATAGAAGGTCTTCAGGAGTGGGCCCTCCACTCCAAACGACCTGAGTCTCCGCAGCAGGTACAGCCTGCTCTGCCCTTTCCTGTAGAGGGCGTCTGAGTTATGAGTCCAGTCCAGTTTGTTGTTCAGATGAACACCAAGATACCTGTAGCTGTCCACAGCCTCAATGTCCATACCTTGGATATATATGTAATATATATATAATCAGATTACAAATAATGTAATGTGATTACAGTGAGACTCCTGTTTGAGCTACTGGCAGCAGTAATGAGTCTTTAATGTCTCACAGGTGTGAACTTCTCAGCTCAGAAGAAACATTGTTTAAAACTGTGATCATACAGCACAGCTTCCTGTCACAGTGTTAAACCTGTCGTCACACCTGTGACACTGAAGACTCTCTGTGCACGCCGCATCCTGTTGGAGGTCATCTGGTCATCAGATTAAAGCCAGACTTAATCTGACTGATGGATGAATTCACACCTGATGACATGTGTTTGAGGTAGTTGTATTTAAATGGCTCCAGGTCACAGCAGGGGTTGATTATTGATCCAAATAGGACTCCGCCCTGGTGGGGAGGACTGTGGCACCATCAGGGCCAGTTTGATGGCTCAGACCTGGTTCTGTGGTGCAGGCTGGAGGTTCGGGTCTCCTCCTCTGTAAAACCTTCACCTCGAACAAAGTTTCAGCATCACAGACTCAAACAGCTGCTTCTGTCATCTTATTACAGTTATTGTTTACTTTGGAACCAGCCAATCAGAAACCACCATATGGTATCACATCTGCTCACTCACCAGCCCAGAGCTCCCAGTGCTGTGAGGGGTGCTGGGCTGGTGTTTCACCCACTCACAGCGTGTTCTCGGGGTTTGGAGATGAGCTCAGCCTGAACTCTGCTGACCAATCAGCTCTGCTTCAGTCCTAAGAGGAGGAGGCAAAGAGGCTCGAAAGGAGGAAGCCGAGCAGAAAAGATGAGTGACAGGAAGAAGGAAGCTCGTCCCAGCAGAGATAAACAAAGCTAAAAATAGAACGGAGACCGGAGAGGTCGGCTCCTCCGACTGCTGGACTCACACACAGACACTGATCGCTGTCATCAATACTCAATGATCAATCACATAGTTATCAATCATCTCCTGTGTAACAGCAGCACAGAGCTGACAGCTCAAATTGAGACTGTCCCAGAAACAGCTGATCATTGATCAGTTTCTGGAAGTACCGGGATTCCCCCCCCCCCCCCCGAGGGTACCCTGACCTCCTCACTGTGGTGGTCTTGTTCCCAATACAAACTGGGTCCAAACCACTCTCCCTGTAGTAGGAAGCATAATGTACTTATAGCAGTGGCAGTATTTACAGTACTGCGTGGAGTATTAGCAGTACCACTGGCTGCAGTAGTATTATTGATAGTAGTAGTATCACTGATATTTGCAGTTTAATCTGCAGTTTTTGGATCTCTCAGTTTTTTACTTTATGCTCAGAGCGAGGATGCAGTTACCATAGCGACTCTGTGTGTGTGTGTGTGTGTGTGTGTGTGTGTGTGTGTGTGTGTGTGTGTGTGTGTGTGTGTGTGTGTGTGTCCTGCGCTCTGATTGGCTGGCAGGGTTGTGGGCGGGCAGGGCGAGCCTCTCACAACCTCCCTCTCTCTCTCTCGCAGCCTCAGATCGGAACAGAGAGACGAGAGGCACAGCTCTTCCTCACTGCTCTCTCCATCATCCCTCCATCTTCCTCTTCCTCCTCCTCTTCCTCTGTCCGCAGCCAAACTCTCTCTCTCTCTCCACCTCTGCTTCTTCTCCTCTCTCTGCCTCCTCTTCTTCATCCCTCCGACACACTCAAACGGGTCTGACTCTTGGGCTTCATCATCATCATCATCATCCTCGGAGGAAGACAACAGGGAGCTCCCTGACCCCTCGTCCCACAGGGTCACCATGGCAACGGTCATCTGCACTCGTTTTACTGAAGAGTATCAGCTGTATGAGGAGCTGGGCAAGTGAGTGTGGTCGTCTTCATCCCCACGTTATTGTTAAACAAAGCCTGAGTCAGAAATGTTTCACTGCGTTTAATAATCTGCTTTATATCATATTCATCCTTAAACGTTTCCTCATCATTATTCCACCGTCCTCTCACAAGTTGTTCGATTTTTTTTTAGCTCATGTGTCAAATAAAACTTTATTTAAAATGTTTTAAATATTTGATTTTTCTTTATATTTTCTGCAGGATTTTCTAAGAAATTTACATCTAATGACACAAATATCATTATTATTATTATTATTAAATAAGTTTCCTTATCATAATCAAAGTTGTTTTAGTAATGATTAGTCTGATGATGTCATACAGGTGGTGTACTGTGTTTATGTTTGGATATAATTGTAAATGGCAGTAACAGAAGCAAAGATGTTGATAATGACTCGATCTGTCTGATGGTTTATTGATTATTGATTAAGCTGCTGATCAGTAAAGATGGCCGATGAATGCAGAGAAGGATGGAGGGAGAAGTGAAACTCCTTTCTGACCCCATCCCACTCACCGCCCCCCCACACACACACACACACACTCACTCACTCACTCACTCACTCACTCACTCACTCACTCACACACACTCGCACACACACAGACACACACGCACACACACACTCACTCACTCACTCACTCACTCTCTCTCTCTCTCTCTCTCTCTCTCTCTCTCACACACACACACACACTCACTCACTCACACACACACACACACACACACACACACACACACACACACACACACACATAATGCCAGGTCTCTTACATAATGTGATGGTGGGCGGCAGAATGCAGCTTTCATAAGAAACAGAAAGCTTTCTGCAGAAACTACAGCTTCACTTCCAGCCATAAAAGGATCGTCGTGCATAACTGTTCATCAGTGTTACTGTTATTGAATATTCACTGAGTTATAAAAACAAATCTCCAATCTCTCCCATAATGCATCTGGTCTTTCTTTAGAGATTAACAGATGTGGCTTTAAACCACAGACTGTATATAAAAGATGGAAGTTTGTGAAGCCTCAACCATTGGTGTCTAGTTTTTCTTCAGAGCGTGGCTTCAGTCAGAGCTGAAATATCTCAGATCTGCGTATGCAGGCTGATAACCATGCTAGCATTAGCTGATGACATCACTCCATGCTGTAGTCCTGATATGGTCACACCTGGAAACAAAAGGATACAAATCCACCAAAAAGCAAAGGGTGACGTCACAGTTCTCGTTATGAGGATGGAGCCTGCCTCCTGTGGCCGTTAGAGGAACTGCAGGTTTCCATGCTAGCTTCATGTTTCAGCTGTGGTTGACTTAAAGTGAAGGTCTCTCGCTCTGAGAGGATGAGCTGTGTCCTTTGTCTGCCTGATCGGTTCCTCCTGTCGTGTTTCCAGGGGAGCGTTCTCAGTGGTGCGGCGCTGCGTGAAGGTCCTGTCGGGTCAGGAGTACGCCGCCAAGATCATCAACACCAAGAAGCTGTCTGCCAGAGGTGAGGACATGCTAACTCTCATTAGCTGCTGCTGGGCGACTGAATCAGAACATCAGGCGTTTTAGCACTCGACCGCCAGCGCTAAAACGTCTGTAGTGATGGCCAAACCCTTGCCGTCCTCCACGCGAACAGCCCTGCAGCTGCAGTTTGAACGGTCCCGATTCATCTGCTCGCCGTTCCAGAGTTTACGACTCACACAGTCACACTGATCCATTGTTTTCTTACCAAGACGCCGACACGTCTGCAGACTTTACTGAGCTGTGCTGAAACTTCAAACCAGCACCTGCTCGCCTTCAAAGTAAAAGCTGTGCTTTCTGAAACCTGTGGTATTCTCCAGTGAAGCACAGCTTTTATTCTGAAAGCAGACAGTTGCATCACAGCTGCTTAGCAACTGTTTGCAGACGAGATGGCTTCGCCGTAACCTACAGCAGTCTGTCAGAGATTGAAGGCGTCACCAAACCTCCAGCATCCACTCACCAACCTGTTGGTGAATACCAACGTGTCTGTAGTGGTCAGTGGTTACCAGGCAACAGCTAACTGGTCTGTAGCCCTATGTGCCTGTGACTTTTGGAAAAGGCTGTTTGGGTGGACGACGTTGGCTGATTCATACAAACTGCCTGATCCCAACATAGAAATAACCTCGCTAACAGGCTAACGTTAGCATGCGCTCTGTCAGGTAACGAGGTACAAACACCTGACGACTCTTCTTCAGTCCTCAGGTATCTGTGGTACAAACGGGCTCAGTACTGCAGGTGATTCTTTCACTGCAGACAAACTCATCACCTTAAATCTGAGAAACAATAAGACGTGAAACACAATCTGATTGGTCCATCAGTGCTTATGACACGTGACTGAGTTTAAGACGTGATGAAAGACACACCTGAGAAGGGTGCGATCAGCATCTTCCCACAAATATATGCTGCAACCTGTTGTTTTACTCGAGTACTGAAGTTAAATCAGTACTTTAGCCTGTACCTGTACCTGAGTGAGGAACGTGTGACCTCGCTTAAATCCTGTGTGAAACCTCATCAGCTCTTAGTTTGTGTCACTGTGTGGGGTTTGTGTCATTTGATTGGAGGACACCATTTCTAATGGCTAACTGGCTAGCCAGTGCTGCTCACTTGGTGCACAGACGTGGATTCAGTGGGCGCTTCCTGAGACGTCACATAGAAATCAGTCACAGACTGTCAGAGGCAGTCAGAGGAGGAGGAGTAAACATGCTGCATCACCTGCATCATCACCTGGACCTTCTTTTTTCATCATGACAGAAATCAGCTGTCAGTAAAGCTGCCTTCAGTGTAATGATCAGCCATGTATACATATGTAGTGACACCTCCACCCAGCCTCCACCACAACCAAAGACCCTCTGAGGCAGTAAAGTCGTAGTGTAGCTACAGTTTAAAATGTTTTTTTTTTTACATTATTATTAACCAAAGAAAAAAAAAACTTCCTGTGATGTCGAGCTTCACCTCAGGTTTAAAACCAAGATGAGGCCCAAACTTGGCCTCTGCTCACCAGGCCGGGTGAATGGGAGTGACATCACTGTTATAAATGTGTCTGCTAGCATTAGCTTCGTTTAGCTCACCCACCCCTGTCTTTGATTTGGTTTGGTCCAGGTGCTCCTGACTGATGCTGAGCGTCCACCTGAAAGCACCCGTGGACTGCCCCAGTGTTAGCTAGCTCACTTCATCTGTAACAGGAAGTAATGTGTGTGTGTGTTGCTGACACGTGTACCTGTGACCTGCTGCCACACAGATCACACCTCAGGCTCAGCTGTCCCACTCACAGCTCCCCACACCCACACTGCTGACACTGAGCCAGCCATCACTCTGTCAGTCTGCCCCAGGGCAGCTGTGGCTACAACCGTAGCTTGCCTCCACCAGTGTATGAATGTGAGCGTGAATGAATAATGGCGTTGTAAAGCGCTTTGGGTGCCTTGAAAAGCGCTATATAAATCCAATCCATTATTATTATTATTATTATCACACACTGCTAGCACATGACAGCTAACACACGACTTAAACTTCACTCAGTTGGCTGTTGTTTCCATGTCACACATGCTCAGTGTTGTCCACAGAGACAAAACTAGAGTCCATATTAGGAGGTTGTGATGATGATGTCACTTCCTGGTTGAAGCTTTGTTTTTCTTTCCAGTAGGTTTAGGAGAGCTTGTAGTGTTAGATTTTTGCAGGAAGTCACAGACCGAGTCTCCAACATATCAAACACCTGAGCCACAGACTCCAGGTGTGTGTGATCCAGGTGTGCGTGATCCAGGTGTGCGTGATCCAGGTGTGCGTGATCCAGGTGTGCGTGATCCAGGTGTGGCGTCCTGTGGACGAGCTCGGTCTGTGTGAAACCTTCGTTGTTGTGACTGTTGTGCTTGTGATTATTTGTCTGAAGCAAACTTTGAGCGTGTCCTCATGGCGAGCTGGTATTCATTGCTTTTAAGCCCCTCCCACTTTGCATACCTAAATCACATGACCTGTCTGTCTGGATCTTGGTCACATGAGCGTGTTAGCGTGCAGGAGCTCAGACAGGTGTGTTTAATGACATCAGCTCCTCTGCAGCAGGATGGCATCACGTAAAGTTATGCGTTCCACGGCGCTCATTTGGTTTTCTCGCTAACTTCCTGTTAGCGTGGTTGAAATTTGGTTGTGCTTTGGATGGAAACCTTCCTCCCCCTCCTCCCCCTCGTCTCCCACACGTTCCAACATGACGGTAAAGCTGAGAGAAACAGCAAAGCTGCATCTTTCTCTCCATTCTGTTGATTTTTTTCATATCACTATTCTGGTTTCAGATTTCCTTCGGTTGCTTAGCAACACCCTGCAAAGTTGACAAAGAAGTGTGTTCATCTCTCCATCTCCTTCCTTCAGTCGACTCTGCAGGACAAACTGCTGCTGAAGCGTCGCCGCGGTTACATAACGGGCGTCTCTGCAGGTGTTCGCTCACCTGCTGGGAGGAAACGTCCAATCAGATCTCTTTAATTTCAAACCAACAGCACGCCATCGTCACACCGCCGTCATTAGCCCGCATCACTGTCACCTCAAACCTGCAACAGGAAACATGACATTAATGAAGGCTGTGAGTCAATCAAACTTTATTTGTACTGCACGCTGAACAGAGTAGGGCTGTGCGATATGACCAAAATCTCATATCCCGATATTAAGACATCTATCGTCCGATAACGATATAAATCACAAAAATGTAACATTTTCTGTAAATTCTGTGAATGTCGGGCAGCTCGACTTGCGTGAAGTGTTTCCAGCTGGGCGTCGCGTACCTGGAGTCGAGTGTTTTAACAGATGCATGAAACGATACATTTTTAGACATAAGTTGTAACGGCCGCCGTTTTCTTTGTGAGTATTTATTACACGGCGTGCTGCGGGGAAAAGCCTGCTCTAACGTTTGAGTCTAAGGTTTGTTTTTTAGCACCTGACGGCTCTTTTTTGCTTCTCATCCGTAAATACTCTGCATCTTTCACGTGATTCAATTTATTTTGAAAAGTCTCAACAGGATCTTGAGCTTTATTGTGAAAGGTTTATGTGGAAAATAAACAAGCGGACACGAGGTGGTTTTACCGTCGTTGTTGCATAAAAACAGGCGCTTGTCCGTCTGTAGTGTGGTTATATTAAATATAAGAGAAAGAGAGAACTTTAAGAAATTAATATAGCCGCTACAGTGACCATCAAAATAATGAAAAAATATTGCTGTAAACAGTTTATTTTGCGACACCACGAAACAAACGATAGCGTAAAATGAAACGATAGACGTTTTTATATCGTCATCCGATATATATCGTTATATCGAACAGCCCTAGAACAGAGGTCACCTGAGGTCAGAGTCCGTCACAGCTGAGTGACCACAGGACTTATTAATGACGCGTGCACGGACAGTGAAACCAGTGAAACCAGTAAAACCAACACATCCACATATATACATATAATAGAATTTAATACGTATGGATGCAAAATAATTATTCATTGAAAAATAACAATAATAAAAAACACAAATACATTTTAAATATTCAGGTATCGGTTTACTTTTATGGTAAAGATCCTCCAAAAAAACAGATCAGAAATGATATAAAGAAGAATAAAATTGGATAAAATAATGAAATAAAATAATTATTAAAAATAAATCAGACAAAATAGTTTCAGGATAAATAAAAGTAGGATGTTAAAAAAGAGCAAACAAAATCAGAAAATAAACACAAAAGGATTCGTTAAAAAATTCGTCATTTTAAATACAAACAGCAAAAAAAATATAAAAATTAAAGTTAACCTATAAAAGACAATTTTAAAGATTCTGAAAAACACACTGTCAGCTCTAACAAACATTCATGATGACGAAGATGATGAAGATGATTTCATTAAACAAACTGTCTCATCTCTGAGGTGGAGCCTCCTGCACATCACCGCCGTCTCCTCCCACAGAGGCGGAGCTACCTCTCAGAGCTGCTGTTACAGTGTCCGTCCTCGTAACGTTTACCTGAACCCTGAACCCGTGCAGCACTCAGACATCCACATCAGACTGGACCTGCAGCGAGGCTCCGCCTCAGGAGTCCTGGAAGTCGATGATGCTCAAAGCTCCAAAACCTACATGTGAAAACCTCTCAGCAGAAACCATGACGCCATCACTCTTCAGTTTCATGCAGGAACTATTTTCTCTCTAAAATGGACAAAGAGCAGCGTGCAGCAGGCTGAATGTTGACTTCCTGTCATGCTGTCACAGCCATGATGCTGCATGACGCTGCGGCGGACACATGTGACCTGAGAAAACGTTTCTGTGTAGCTCAGTTCAGTGATGTTTATATAGCGCCACGGCGACAGTCGCCTCCACGTGTTTTATGTTGTAATGATCGACAATAATACACAAAAGCTCATATGAGCCGCTGTGAGCCAGCACAAGGAAAAACTCGCTTTTAACAGGAAGAAACCTCCAGCAGAGCCAGGCTCAGGGAGGGGCGGGGCCATCTGCTGCGACCGGTTGGGAGTGAGTTGAGAAAATTTCTTGACAGGCCCCTCCTACTTCCTGTCACCACGTTCTGTGGTCACTCTGTTGCTGTGGTTGGCTCTTAGGTTGGCTGCATGTTTCCATCCAATCCAATCAGTCACCGTGCTGTGGATGATGTCACCGTGGTGTGTGTAGATGATGTCACCGGATGATGACACATGAAGCTGTGACAGCGAGTAGATCCACGGTTATGTCCCACAGTGAGCGGCTAATGAGCGGACATCGATCACTCACAGACGTCCCGTTCACTCCACAGGAAACGGCTCGTCTCACTCAGGAGCGCCTAACCGCTGAGGGCGCGGCGATGCTGAATCAAAGGGTGAAGCTGGGACTGAGTCAGAGAACGTAAAGAATAAAAACAGCAGAAGAAGAAACCGCGTTTGATTCTGTATGAACACGTCTGATCATCAGACTGTGAGTCAAACACCGTCTGATCCCAGCACAGTCAAAGCAGAGCAGCCGCTGTGTGTGTGTGTGCGTGTGTGTGCGTGTGTGTGTGTGTGCGTGTGTGTGTGTGTGTGTGTGTGTGTGTGTGTGTGTGTGTGTGTGTGTGTGTGTGTGTGTGTGTGTGTGTGTGTGTGTGTGTGTGTGTGTGTGTGTGTGTGTGTGTGCGTGTGTGTGTGTGTGTGTGTGTGTGCGTGTGTGTGTGTGTGTGTGTGTGTGTGTGTGTGTGTGTGTGTGTGTGTGTGTGTGTGTGTGTGTGTGTGTGTGTGTGTGTGTGTGTGTGTGTGTGTGTGTGTGTGTGTGTGTGTGTGTGTGTGTGTGTGTGTGTGTGTGTGTGTGTGTGTGTGTGTGTGTGCGTGTGTGTGTGTGTGTGTGTGTGTGTGCGTGTGTGTGCGTGTGTGTGTATGCGTGTATGCGTGTGTGTGTGCGTGCGTGTGTGTGTGTGTGCGTGTGTGTGTGTGTGTGTGTGTGTGTGTGTGTGTGTGTGTGTGTGTGTGTGTGTGTGTGTGCATGCGTTTCTTTTTTGTGTGTGTGTGTGTGTGTGTGTCCATGTGTGCATTTCTTTGTTTGTGTGTGTGTGTGTGTGTGTCCATGTGTGCATTTCTTTGTTAGTGTGTGTGTGTGTGTGTGTGTGTGTGTGTGTGTGTGTGTGTGTGTGTGTGTGTCCATGTGTGCGTTTCTTTGTTTGTGTGTGTGTGTGTGTGTGTGTCCATGTGTGCGTTTCTTTGTTAGTGTGTGTGTGTGTGTGTTTGTGTGTGTGTGTGTGTGTGTGGGGGAGCCTGTCATGCTGCCAGTCTTTGGAGCTTCAGAGCTGCTGCTCGGTTGGAAACCTTCCTCGGCGGACTCGTGTTGGCTGCCGGACACTCGTCGGCTCGCCGCGCTGCTTCTGTTGGTTCAGCCAGGCCGAGTGTCGGCCGGTCGGGATCAGTCGCCGATGGGCTGAACCGCCTGGGGAGGTCACAGTGAGTTTCACGGGAGCTGAAGCTGACTTCAGAGTCCCAAACAATCAACTCCATTTATGCCGGATAACTTCTCGTGTGATCATCGCGGCGCCGCGGCTAATGGCTTCCACCCAGCACATTATTATCTAATTAAAGAGTTACTGGAAGGAAACCAGCTGCTTCTCTCGCTGCTCGCACTAAATGAGTTTCTGGTGTTTTTTAAATGTCCTTTAATGTCCACTTGATGCACTCAGCTGCAGGAAAAACACAGAAGGAAGAAACTTTAATTGATTCCAAACCAACAGCAGCTCCAAACTAACCTGATGTCACATGTTTGTAGCTCGAGAGCTGCAACTAAACCTCGATGGTACACACGTCACATGATGATGGTTCACACTGAATGTAGGATGAACCGGCGTGGACTCAGTGACAGTAAAGATCCACAGTGCAGTTTGTTGCTCCTCACCTGTGGGCGTGGACCACCTGGAGGGAAACCGTCAGTTCATGGGTCACACAGGATCATGACTGGTTCAGACCAGTAACAGCACCACGTGAAGGGTCTTTATCCCAGCAGGATGTGATTTCTAACAATGTTATTGTTCTTCTTATATGATCGATGAGCCTGAACAGCCTGAGCTGACCTCAGACAACAACGAGCCATTTAAATTTGATCTCCGATCTTCTGCATCCCTTCAGCCTGCTGGGACTCTGAGTCCCTCACAGGTCACAGGTCACGGCCCAAACACACAACCCTTCACGTGTTTTGACTTTTTGGATCCAAACAGCTGAAAACCAACAACAGGTCTAATTCCTGACTCTCCTGATCAATAACAAGGATTAGGTGATCAGCTGTTTCTCCAATCAGGAGGGAGATCCCCGATCAATGCCTCTGATCAGTAATCTCTGTGTTTGTTTGTGTTGTCAGATCATCAGAAGTTGGACCGTGAAGCTCGAATCTGTCGACTACTGAAGCACCCCAACATCGGTGAGTAATACTGCATGTACTGCATGTACTAACACTGCTGTATGTACCTCGACTGCTAACGGTGAGGGTGATGAAGGCGGTGAAATGACCGAGGACTCGTTCTCAGAGTGGAGGCGACAGACGAGGAGTCGCAGAGGTTTCCCTCCCACATGCTGATCTCTGAGCAGCTGGAAGGAAAACCTGCACCGTGTACTGGAGACAGCACGCAGTACAAGTACTGTGATACTGAGAGCCACCTTCGTCAGTAAAGTGGGGACCTGTGTCTTCTGTCTTTGCTTCCTGTGGGGTGTACAAACAGGTTTGAATCACATCGAAGAGTTGATGTGAGAGCCTGTCGGACCGTTCGATGATTGACTTACTTTGACATTTGCATAATGACTGAAACTAGCAGCACTGAATGAACAGTGTGCTGGGAAGTCAGTTTATGATCATTAATATGCACATTGTCATGGCCATTGATCAATAACCATGAGTACCATTCACAGAGTTGGGGAATGGCTGCAATCACTGTAAGATGGTGACAGATGTACCCTCCTCAGTTCAGAGATGGGGGTAGGCCGCTCTTACCTCTGAATGACTGAGAGTCTTCACCGAGGCTGTTAGTGATCTTCTATGAATAGATTGTGAGAGTTTTGTGAGCCTTTGAATGTAATGGTGTTGTGGAAAAGCTCCGCCTCCCCACATTACAGCTGACTGCTTTTTCACCCTGACCTCAGGAACAGCCGCCTCGTCCTCCAGGACGGGTTTCTACATCTCTGTCTTCAAATATTGACTAAAGCTCTGCCTGTTGTCTTTTCCTGCTCATGTCCAGTTCATGGATGTCTTAGTTTAACTTGTTTTATTTGCTTCCTAACTTTTTCTTTATGTGTCTTTTAATAGTTTTTCATGTATTTTGGTGCTTTAATGATGCAGCACTTCAGTCTGCTTCTGCTGGCTTTAAATGTGTTTTATAAATAAAGTGATGAAATTCGATGATGAGCTCAGAAATATTACCTGCAGAAGTCTGAGTGTTCATGGACCCCAGAGGGGACATTCAGCCTCACAGTAAAATAAAAATAACTTGAGCAGTAAATGTGCAGATTTCATCCTGATAATAATGAATTACAGTCGTCCAGCCTGGAAGTAATAAATGCATGAACTAGTTTTTCAGCATCACTCTGAGACAGGATATTTCTAACTTTAGAGATGTTGCGCAAATGGAAGAAAGCAGTCTTACATATTTGTTTAATATGTGCGTTGAAGGACATGTCCTGGTCAAAAATGACTCCAAGGTTCCTAACAGCATTACTGGAGGCCAAGGTAATGCCATCCAGAGTAAGAATCTGCTTAGATACCATATTTCTAAGATTTTCAGGGCCGAGTACAATAACCTCAGTTTGATCTGAATTAAGAAGCAGAAAGTTAGCGGCCATCCAGGTCTTTATGTCTTTAAGACATTCCTGCAGTTTAACTAATTGGTGTGTGTTACCTGGCTTCATGGACAGATAGAGCTGCGTGTCATCTGCATAGCAGTGAAAATGTATGCTATGTCTTCTAATGATGCTGCCTAAGGGAAGCATGTATAATGTAAATAGAATTGGTCCTAGCACTGAACCCTGTGGAACACCATAATTGACCTTAGTGTGTGAAGAGGACTCTCCATTTACATGTACAAATTGGAGTCTATTAGATAGATATGATACAAACCACTGCAGTGCAGTACCTGTAATACCTACAGCATGTTCTAATCGCTCTAATAGGATATTATGGTCGACAGTATCGAACGCTGCACTGAGGTCTAGCAGGACAAGCACAGAGATGAGTCCACTGTCAGAGGCCATAAGAAGATCATTTGTAACCTTCACTAAAGCTGTTTCTGTGCTGTGATGAGCTCTGAAACCTGACTGAAACTCTTCAAATAAGCCATTCCTCTGCAGATGATCTGTTAGCTGTTTGACAACTACTCTTTCAAGGATGTTTGATATGAAAGGAAGGTTGGAGATTGGCCTATAATTAGCTAAGACAGCTGGGTCTAGAGATGCTTTTAAGTAAAGGTTTAACTACAGCCAGCTTGAAGGCCTGTGGTACATAGCCGATTATTAGAGATAGGTTGATCATATTTAAGATTGAAGCATTAATTAATGGCAGGACTTCTTTGAGCAGTTTTGTAGGAATGGGGTCTAAAAGACACGTTGATGGTTTGGAGGAATTAATTATTGAAGTTAACTCAGAAAGATCAATTGGAGAAAAAGAGTCTAACTTAACATCGATGGTACTAAAAGTAGCTGTAGATAATATTACATCTGTGGGATGATTATTGGTAATTTTTCTCTAATGATAAGAATTTTATTTGTGAAGAAGTTCATGAAGTCATTACTAGTTAACGTTAAAGGGATGGTTGGCTCAGTAGAGCTCTGACTGTTTGTCAGCCTGGCTACAGTGCTGAAGAGAAACCTGGGGTTGTTCTTATTTTCTTCAATCAGTGACGAATAGTAAGATGTTCTGGCTTTGCGGAGGGCTTTCTTATAAAGCAGCAAACTATTTCTCCAGGCTAAATGATGATCCTCTAAACTTGTGACACGCCATTTCCTCTCCAGCTTACGAGTTATCTGCTTTAGGCTACGTGTTTGAGAATTATACCACGGAGTCAGGGACTTCTGATTTGAGGCCTTAGTTTTCACAGGAGCTACAGTATCCAGAGTCGTACGTAGTGAGGAGGTAAAATTATTAACAAGATAATCGACCTCTGTTGGAGTAGCGTTCAGGTAGCTGCTCTGCTCTGGGGTGGTACAGGCTTTCCTGGAAACATTACTGATAATACAAAGTATACGTGAAATCCATGATCTTGATCCTCCACACTGATACTGGTTCATTTCAGCTGGACTTAGACAAAGACGTCTTTGTGGAGGCTGTGACCCCAGAAGAGTTCTTCTTCTTGAACGATGTGGCTCTGCACCCGCCTCTTTATTGTTTTAAATGACACCGACTGAGATGGTGCAGATATTTCCTTCAGTCCAGCAGAGCGCTGCACAGGACCGACACAGCAGAGTACTGCCGTAAAACAAGTCCCAACTAAACACATGACTTCAGTGTTGTTGTTCTGAAATCGATCAGCACGCTGGAGCCTGAGCTCGTACGATAGCAGCAAAGATGGATGTCTGTGGTAAACGTAACCACGGGCCTAATGTTTCAGTCTCTGAACGGCCCCCTGCTGAGCAACAACGCCCCCTGTAGGACAGGACGTCCAGAGAGTCACAGTTCTACATTATATTAGGAAATCTCTGACATCACCTATCAGGAAGCTACATCCATAGTTTATGAACAATCTTTATGTTTGATCTGTGATGTCATCAGTGGGCGTGTCCTTAGTGTAATATCTGTGATTTATTAGTGCTGAGAGTCTGCTCTGTGCACTGAGGCAGCAATGTGAAAACCCTGTGGCTGTGCAGCAGGATGCCAGAGCTTCCTCTGAGCCTGCAGCTCGACTTAATGAGTGTTCATCAGATCATGTGTGAGCCTCCTCTCCTGGTAATGACGTTACAGCGAGCAGTGAGCTGACTGCAACATGAGGAGCTCCGTCTGACGCACAGGGGGCTTCACTCCGTCCTCAGATCAGCCTGTGGACAGTTTAATGAGTGTGTGGGAAACGCCTTAGA
Source organism: Oreochromis aureus (assembly GCF_013358895.1). Lineage (NCBI taxonomy): Eukaryota > Metazoa > Chordata > Actinopteri > Cichliformes > Cichlidae > Oreochromis > Oreochromis aureus. The sequence continues at coordinate 35,286,471 of NC_052951.1, forward strand.
GCTCAAACCACTTAAAGGCAAACTGATCTGTGTGCGGCCGCCACTTCCTGTGAAAAACTCAGAATAAAAGCCCAGCAGGAGGTGCCGCTGCCGTGGGCGGGTCCAGTCTGAGCGCCGGGCACAGATCCTCACACCAAAACCTCCAAAAAACAAACTGTGTGCTCGATGGAGTCCAAACAAACTCACCGCCGTCAGTCAGATGTTCAAATATGACCTCACGTGGACCCGGCCGGCCAATCGGCAGCCTGCAGCTGAACAGAGCAGCCAATCAGAGCCTTGTGTGGGCAGGCGATGCTCTACAGATACTGAGGAGTGTTACGTAACCCTGAGTGTGTGTGTGTGTGTGTGTGTGTGTGTGTGTGTGTGTGTGGTGTTGCTAGGCAACACAGTCCATAGGTGAAGGAATCAAAACCATCTATCCTCCACACACACACACACACACACACACACACACACACACACACACACACACACAGTACCTGTGTGAAAGCACTCAGAAAGAAATAATCAGGTTTTCTCTCAAAGCACTCCTACACAGTACAACAGCGGGATTTAATGTGTGTGTGTGTGTGTGTGTGTGAGTGTGCGCGTGTGTGTGTGTGTGTGTGTGTGTGTGTGGGCAGCAGCTTCTCTCTCCTCAGCTATAATACTTCCTATTATACAATATAAGCAGAGAGCAGAAACAGACGCCTTCAGTCGGACTCAGAGACGTCATCCAACAAGTTTCTCGAACTGCGAGGACACCCGTCACAGGAAGGACCTGATTAACTGTGACACGGCGTTTAAGAAACTCCATGTTTGATTTTCCAGAACAGAAATTTGAACGTTTGCTCTGTGAAGTCAGGATGAAACGTCCTCTCGCACATCGCTGCATAAATCACTAAAACCAGGACAACTGTCCTGATGTAAATCATCAGTTATTAGTTTAAACTGGACCTCTTCTGCTTCTCCTCACTTCCTGTCACATGACTCCTGCCCCTGAGCTGGATGTTCAAACATGAAGTGTGTGAATGGTCTTGGTGTATGTGCAGTGAACCCTGTGAGCCCACAGCTCAGGCTGCTCAGGAATATTCAGTATCACAGCTTTGTAGAAGCCATTCAAAGCTCCTGTTTGTGATGCTCAGCCAATCAGAAGCAAGAGGGGAGGAGCTTAAACTCAACGTTTCAGACTAAGGATGAACTGAGTCTGAGTGTCAGATAAAGAAGGCTTATTCTGAGTCGCCTGTGAGGACTGATCGGTTTGTACACTTTTTTTTTTTTTTTATTGATCCCCGTGGGGAAATTCTTCTCTGCATTGAACCCATTCACTCAGTGGGCAGCCACCAGTGCAGCGCCCGGGGAGCAGTGTGTGGGGATGGTACCTTGCTCAGGGGTACCTCAGGGTAGCCGTTCAGGGGATTAAATGTGTCAGAAGAAACCAGCGTGGCTGATTGGCCCTTAGCCCCGCCCAGCCTGGACGGCACGCTCACTGACACATTATTAACAGCCACAGACACTGTGCAGTCTGTGTTCAGCTTCATCTTTAGCAGTTTCCTGTATGTATCTAAAACCTGCAGCCTTCTAACATCCAGCAGGGGGCGCCTCCTCTGCCCTGATTGGATGCAGTGTATGAGGAAATGAGCGTCCTGGTCAGCTGATCTTTAAGTTCAGTGAGGTGATAAGTTTGTGATCTGATTGGTTAAAACAGGAAGCTCATTTTGGAGATGATGGTCAGAGTCACAGCAGAGCAGGAAGCAGGAAGGCTTAAGGGTGGAAGAGGAAGAACCAGTGAATATGACCTCTGACCTCGCCCAGCAGCTGCTCATCACGTGTGGCGAGCGGCTGCGTGTGCGCTCTGTGGGGCTGACGTGGTGTAACGTGAAAATAAAAGGCCTTTCTTTCTGTCTTCCAGTTCGGCTGCATGACAGCATCTCGGAGGAGGGGCATCATTACCTCATCTTTGACCTGTGAGTGTCTCCTCATGCTGTTTGTGACACACCTGAGCTCCTCACATCCACACTGAAAACACCATGAAGGCTCGTGGCTACAACTGTCCTGTATATCGTGATTTTGACCCCACCCACACCCCTTTCTTACACCACCACCAATGAAAATCACAGAAATCAGTGAGACGAGCAAACAGAATCCAAACATTCACACAGAGGTGAAGCACATCTGTCGACAGGTAAGCCTGCAGCTTATCCACCCAGTTTCCCTCCACCCTCAGCTGCTACATTCAAAGCCCCTCCACCCAATGTCCCCACATCCAGAGACCCCCATCCAAAGGCCCTCGACTCAGTGTTGCCACATCCAGAGCCCTCCACCCACAACTACACTTAGACTCACTGTTACAATGTCCAGAGTCTTTACACCAGAACTCAACTCAGGGTTGTGTAGTTTCCTGACGGTGTGTGTGTGTGTGTGTGTGTGTGTGTGTGTGTGTGTGTGTGTCTCAGGGTTGTGTAGTTTCCTGACGGTGTGTGTGTGTGTGTGTGTGTGTGTGTGTGTGTGTGTGTGTGTGTGTGTGTGTGTATCTCAGGGTTGTGTAGTTTCCTGAAGGTGTGTGTGTGTGTGTGTGTGTGTGTGTGTGTGTGTGTGTGTGTCTCAGGGTTGTGTAGTTTCCTGAGGTGTGTGTGTGTGTGTGTGTGTGTGTGTGTGTGTGTGTGTGTGTGTGTCTCAGGGTTGTGTAGTTTCCTGACGTGTGTGTGTGTGTGTGTATCTCAGGGTTGTGTAGTTTCCTGAAGGGGTGTGTGTGTGTATCTCAGGGTTGTGTAGTTTCCTGAAGGGGTGTGTGTGTGTGTGTGTGTGTGTGTGTGTGTGTGTGTGTGTGTGTGTGTGTGTGTGTCTCAGGGTTGTGTAGTTTCCTGACAGTGTGTGTGTGTGTGTGTCTCAGGGTTGTGTAGTTTCCTGACGGTGTGTGTGTGTGTGTGTCTGTGTGTCTGTGTGTCTGTCGCAGGGTTGTGTAGTTTCCTGACGGTGTGTGTGTGTGTGTGTGTGTGTGTGTGTGTGTGTGTGTGTGTGTGTGTGTGTGTCTCAGGGTTGTGTAGTTTCCTGACGGTGTGTGTGTGTGTCTCAGGGTTGTGTAGTTTCCTGACGGTGTGTGTGTGTGTCTCAGGGTTGTGTAGTTTCCTGACGGTGTGTGTGTGTGTCTCAGGGTTGTGTAGTTTCCTGACGGTGTGTGTGTGTGTGTGTGTCTCAGGGTTGTGCAGTTTTACTGACGGTGTGTCTGTGTGTGTCAGTGTGACAGGTGGAGAGCTGTTTGAAGACATCGTAGCGAGAGAATATTACAGTGAAGCTGATGCCAGGTAAGAGACGCACTCTTCAGACTTCTTCTGTTTCTGTGCTGAATCTGCTGCTGACCTCTGACCTCTGACCTCTTTCTGAACAGTCACTGTATCCAGCAGATTTTGGAGGCGGTGCTACATTGTCATCAGATGGGCGTGGTCCACAGAGACCTAAAGGTACCCGACACGTCTGATGACATGATCTCTGACAGCTCCACATGTCCTGAATCACACTTCTGTGCAGCAATACGATTGGCTGCTGGGGCCAGTGGGGGAGGGACATCTTTACTGCCACAGTACTGTCTGTGATCTTATTGGCTGTGTGACCGCCGAGTTCTGTTAATAACCTGCTAATAACCAGCAGCAGGAAAATAGATTAAAATTTGAAATAGGTCTGGCTCGTTAAGCCTGAATTATAGCATGTGTGATGATTTAACAGCCGCTCACACAAACACGGTGTTTACATGACAAACAACACACCAGTGTTACACACAACAGTAATCAGCTGCTCATCAAAACATAAGCAGCTGATTACAGCAGACGGGTGAAGTGAGCCCAGAGCTGCTGGTCTCTGATTTAAGACGGGAAGGAGAAACCAGTGAAACCAAGTCCTCTAACACTCCTGTTAGCATCGTTAGCGCCTTTCATGCAAACCAATGCAGTTAGAGTTAGCGTGTTAGCATGTCTGTTGTGTCTGCAGCCTGAGAACCTCCTCCTGGCCTCCAAGTCCAAAGGAGCAGCGGTGAAACTCGCCGACTTCGGCCTCGCCATCGAGGTGGAAGGAGACCAGCAGGCATGGTTCGGTAAGAGCACCAAGTGATGGTGATGGTGATGATGTTGGTGACGATGATGGTGGTGGTGATGGTAATGATGTGATGATGATGGTGATGATTGTGTTGATGATGATGGTGGCGATGGTGATGAAGATGATGTTGATGGTGATGATGGTGTTGATGGCAATGATGATGGTGACATGATGGTGATGATTGTGTTGATGATGATGATGGTAATGGTGATGAAGATGATGTTGATGGTGATGATTGTGTTGATGATGATGTTGATGGTGATAATGGTGATGATGGTGACGATGATGAAGGTGATGATGATGATGATGATGACTATGATGAAGGTGATGATGTTGATGATGATTATGGTGACGATGATGAAGGTGATGATGATGATTATGATGACGATGATGAAGGTGATGATGATGATTTTGATGATGATTATGGTGACAATGATGTTGATGATGGTGGTGATGGTGATGCTGATGGTGCTGATGATGATCATGGTGATGATGACAAAGGTGACGATGAGGAGTTTGATGATGATCATGGCGACGATGATGATAGTGATGATGGTGGTGGTGATGATGATCATGGTGATGATGACGAAGGTGACGATGAGGAGTTTGATGATGATTATGGTGATGATGATGATGGTGATGATGGTAATGATGATGGTGATGCTGATGCTGGTGATGATGATCATGGTGACGATGATGATGGTGATGATGGTAATGATGGTGGTGATGATGATCATGGTGACGATGAGGATGGTGATGATGATGATCATGGTGACGATGATGATAGTGATGATGGTAATGATGATGCTGATGATGGTGATGTTAGTGATGATAATGATGGTGATTATGATGCTCTTCATTAGTCTTATTAGTTCCGCTTTGTCACATAAACAAGGGTCTTCCAAAACAGCAGCTATGTGTAAACATGTGTTTGTTTTCAGGCTTTGCAGGGACTCCAGGATATCTGTCTCCAGAGGTCCTCAGGAAGGACCCATACGGGAAAGCAGTCGACCTCTGGGCCTGTGGTGAGACTCTACTTCCTGTTTCTACCGTTTCTTCTTTCTTTATGTTTCCTCCACTCATGTACAGTTTGTTTATTTTTACTCAGGGTTTATGTCCAGGGTGTTTTTTTCACGTTTATTAGTGTTTTTACTTTCTTTATTTTCAGTCTCTGAGGACGTTTTTGTCTCTTTTATCTTTCACGTGTGTTCATTCTTTCTTCCTCTTTCATATTTTAAGTTTTTATGGTTTTTCTGTCTGTCTGTGGATTTTATTATATTTTATTGTATTTCATTTCTCAGGTGTATTTATTTACATTTTTTATGGTCTTCTGTCTCAGGTGTGATTCTCTACATCCTATTGGTCGGTTATCCTCCATTCTGGGATGAAGATCAGCATCGTCTGTACCAGCAGATCAAAGCTGGCGCCTATGATGTAGGTCACATGACATCACGACTGTTCACCTGTACTTTATTGACATTTTAACCATTGTGGGCTGGGCTTTAACCCTTTTGTTATTACAGTTGTTCTTATTTCAACTCTCCTCTCCTTGCCTCCTCTCCCTGTGTCCTTGCCTCCTAGTTTCCTTCCCCGGAGTGGGACACGGTGACTCCTGAAGCCAAAGATCTCATCAATAAGATGCTGACCATCAACCCGGCCAAACGCATCACAGCTGCTGAGGCGCTCAAACACCCCTGGATCTCTGTGAGACCCTCTCACCTTTGACCTTTGACCTTGTTCTCTGTCCTGCTCTGCTCCTCACGATGATGATGATGTTCTTCTTCCTCCCAGCACCGATCCACAGTGGCGTCCTGCATGCACAGACAGGAAACGGTCGAGTGTCTAAAGAAGTTCAACGCCAGGAGGAAACTGAAGGTGGACTTTCAAAATAAAACCATGAAATTTTAGTGGTTTTAGTGACTAAGGAGGAAAAGAATTTCCAAAGCTCAGATTTGTGGTCACGGCTGCTTTGTTGTTTTAAAGGAAATGTTGAAGTTAAATTCACATAATAACCGTTTTTACAAAATCACAAATAAATTCTGTCCTAATTTTCTTTGCTTTTATTTTTATCCCTTCTTTCCTTCAGGGAGCCATTCTCACCACCATGTTGGCCACCAGGAATTTCTCCGGTAAGACCCCCTCCCCCCAACCCACCCAGTGGGGTCAAAGGTCATGTACAATTTGAGGTTGTCTTCTATTAACTGTCAGCAAGTAACACAGCTTGTGTAGCAGCAAGTTTGACCTTTAACCTGCAGGTTTGTGTTCCAGTAGCAGGAGGTTAAACAGAGAAATCCACAAATCAGCTGCCAGCTTACACACAATAAACACGTTATCACTGTGTGTGTGTGTGTGTGTGCAGCTGTCCCAAGCATTCACACACACTGAGGTCTAAAGATAGCGGGGAAACCACCGTCACAGCTGCGGCAGCCAAAACGACACACGCCAGGTTACAAAAAGACGAGACGTGCACAACCGGCTGAAACACCACAAAGACTGTGTCACATGACACATGGTGTGATGTCATAATGGGTGTGCGACACAGGCGGTGCGGCGAGCATGATGGCCCTGTCAGGACTCTTGCTGCAGCATTTTGGATTAACTGAAGGCTTTTCAGGGAGTTTTTAGGACATCCTGATAATAATGAATTACAGTCGTCCAGCCTGGAAGTAATAAATGCAGACTGAAGTTAAATTAGCAGATATTTGAATGGAGTTTGGTCCTTGGTGTAAAGTGAATTTGTTGTTCTTGTCATGTGAGCAGAACAAACACATGTTGTGATACTGAGCTGGTTGTTCTGAGCTCTCTGATTGGCTATTTGCTTCTGGAACTGAGCAGAGGACGTGTTTCCAGATGCACGTGTTCAGCGTGGACGCTCAGGAATGCGTGCACGCTTTCTGCTCTCCAACTATCTCAAGTTGGTCCTAAATTTGGCCTCGCCGCTCGCTGAGCGACCCATGTGTCACGCCGGGAACTCCCTGAATCTGCAGCAGGAAGTCTGAGTATTTTTACTCCGACATGTGACCCACTGTCTTCAGTCTGTGCTGCGATCAGACCGCCGGCTGAAGGGCACGTGGGCAGAGGTCCTGGGTACGATGCCGTCTCTCCTGTTTGCTGCTTTTGTTCCTTTCTTCCTGACTCTGCTGCTTCTCTCTCTCTTTGTTCTCATCCCTCGCTCAGGAGGAAAGAGCGGGAGCAACAAGAAGGCCGACGGAGTGAAGGTAACCTCATCATCATCATCATCATTGTTCAGTGTTATGATGTCTGACATAAGGTGAGCGTCACAGAGCTGGACTCCTACCTGCATGGCTCAGTGTCGTGTTCACTCAGTAATAAGATGATAAATGTTTCCTCTGTACAAACACATCAGAGGTTGGAGCTGCGATGCATCACCTCACAGCTGTTATGGTGAAAAGCCAGAAAATGATGAAAAAAAATCAACATTTAAGTCATAAAATAAAAAAGAAATAAAAATCTGAAAAACTGGATAAATGTAATTGAGGCATTAAGAAACAGAAAAATTAAAATAACATAAAACTGAAACAAAGGCTACGTTCACACTGCAGGTCTTAATGCTCAATTCCGATATTTTGATCAAATCCGATTTTTTTGTCTGCTTGTTCACACTACACATAAAATGCGACATCAAACGCTCTCCAGTGTGAACGCTCAAAGCGGCCCGCATGCGCAAAAGAAGACGTCACACACAACGCGCTGTTTAGACCCAGAGCAAACAGTATTGTTTGACTGATGGCCCTTAATATAAAGACTTCGGACTTTATGTTTCCAGATTTTTGCTTTAAGTTATTTTGTTATTTACATAATAATGTAAATAACCTAATAATGATCCTTTTGCTGTTTTAGAGGAGCGGTGCTTAAAGGATAATCTGCAGATTTCTGTCAGAATCTGCAGATTATACAGTACAAATAAAATGTTCACGTTTCTCCAACGTTGTCTTCCCAACAGTTTCACCGGATGGTAGGAAATCGTTCGCGATGTCCTATCGGGCGCTTCTCCGGCGCTGATAATTGGCGTCTGTCTTGTGTCAGTGACGTAAAAGACGGATTTAATGCGACTTGACCGTTCACACAGCAGTCGCTTTTTAAAACATCGGATACGTATCGGATTCAGTACCACATACGAAAGTGACCCAGATCGGATTTGAAAATATCGGATTTGTGCCGTTCACACTGTCATACCAAGATCGGATACGGGTCGCATAGGGGCGAAAAAATCGGATTTGATGCGCTTTCGCCTGCAGTGTGAACGTAGCCAAAGTGTCAGTAAAGACGTGGATGTAGGACTGACTGTATGCAGATGACACAGTTATACACAGAAATAAGATCAAATATTAGCAATTGTACACCAGCTGCATGATTTCATACTGATTTTAAAATAAATGTGTGCTGGTCATTCTGCCTGTAAACAAAGGTCAGCTGGTGTAATCAGGTACAATATGTACTAGAGATGGACCGATCCGATATTACGTATCGGTATCGGTCAGATACTGACCTAAATTACTGGATCGGATATCGGAGAGAAATAAAAAATGTAATCCGATCCATTAAATATCAAAAAAGCAGCTCACAAAACTTGTGACAGCTGTAACTCAGCTCATAACCGTAGCACGTCGGAGCAGTGTGCCTCACGTGATAGAGCGGCTGTGTGTATTTGTAGCCTCGCTACCAAACCATCATTTCATCTCCGAGGAAGTTATCCCAGAGAGAAGTAAAGCAAGTGTGTAAGTTCATCTCTGAATGTTTGTAAAGCATTCCCATGTTAAGCTTAACAACCGATATATGGAGCGACTGCCTCTCTCTCCCTCTCCTGCTGCTACTTCAATCGTGAAACTGATCAATGATCAGCTGATCGGCTTTTCTGTGGCGAGTCCGTCTCTCTTCTTTGTTTTTGGCCCACTTTGCACCAGAAAGAGGAAACCAGCGGCTGAACAACAGCAGCACGTTTAAGCTTGATAAGCTGTTGTTAGAATGTATTTAATATTACTTTCTACACCAGGATCCTTTTCACGTAGCTGACGGCTGGTAACTGTGCAGGGGCGGATCTAGCAAAGTGTAGCCAGGGGGCCGATAGGGCATGAACAGGAAAAGGGGGGGCACAAAGACATACTTTTCTTTCTTATTCTCATTTAAAATGTCGAGCTTTTAATAAATAATTATCTGAATCTTACACCCAAAGTTTTAATCTGATGTAAAATGTATAGAAGTCCATTACTCCATCTCCATCCTCATCCGCTTTATCCGAAGTCGGGTCGCGGGGGCAGCAGCCTAAGCAGAGAAGCCCAGACCTCCCTCTCCCCAGCCACCTCCTCCAGCTCATCCGGGGAACACCAAGGCGTTCCCAGGCCAGCCGAGAGATATATCTCTCCAGCGTCCTGGGTCTGCCCGGGGCCTCCTCCCGGTGGGACATGCCCGAACACCTCACCCAGGAGGCGCCCAGGGGCATCCTTGTCAGATGCCCGAACCACCTCAACTGGCTCCTTTCGATGTGGAGGAGCAGCGGCTCTACTCTGAGCCCCTCCCGGATGGCCGAACTTCTCACCCTATCTCTAAGGGAGAGGCCAGCCACCCTTCGGAGGAAGCTCATTTCTGCCGCTTGTACCCGCGATCTCGTTCTTTCGGTCACTACCCACAGCTCGTGGCCATAGGTGAGGGTCGGGACGTAGATCGACGGTAAATTGAGAGCTTCGCTTTTACACTCAGCTCCCTCTTCACCACGACGGACCGGTGCAGCGTCCGCATCACTGC